>NW_027514538.1:0-187963 GCF_048772815.1 Callospermophilus lateralis | reverse complement strand
CCAAGTGGGATTTGTGTACTGATCATTACCACCATGTATCATCAAGATTGGGTGAAAAAATATTTGCTGGTATTTCGGAATCTCGTTAATTCTTCGAAACTTGGAAACACCTCTCAATGAAAGTGCTTTTCCACAGGCTCTGCCTAGGGCTACTTGAAGAGGAAACAAACCACAGAGACAAAACTGAGAACTCCTTTATTTTGTCAAGTTTCAAAGAGCTACTACGAACCATGTTGGATTTAGAGTTCCAAATTAATCTATCTGTATAAGAGAGAACAGAGGGAAAACTAAATATATAAACTGCTACTGTAGAAGAACGCTTCAACCTAGAAGAACCAAAATTTGGTGAGCCAAGTGGGATTTGTGTACTGATCATTACCACCAAGTATCATCAAGATTGGGTGAAAAAATAATTGCTGGTATTTCGGAATCTCGTTAATTCTTAGAAACTTGGCAACACCTCTCAATGAAAATGCTTTTCCACAGTCTCTGCCTAGGGCTACTTGAAGAGGAAACAAACCACAGAGACAAAACTGAGAACTCCTTTATTTTGTCAAGTTTCAAAGAGCTACTACGAACCATGTTGAATTTAGAGTTCCAAATTCATCTATCTATATAGGAGAGAACAGAGGGAAACCTTAAAATAAAAACTGCTACTGCAGACGAACGCTTCAACCTAGAAGAACAAAATTTGCTGAGCCAAGTGGGATTTGTGTACTGATCATTACCACCAAGTATCATCAAGATTGGGTGAAAAAATATTTGCTGGTATTTCGGAAACTCGTTAATTCTTATAATCTTGGCAACCCCTCTCAATGAAAGTGCTTTTCCACAGTATGTGCCTAGGGCAACTTGAAGAGGAAACAAACAATAGAGACAAAACTGAGAACTCCTTTATTTTGTCAAGTTTCAAAGAGCTACTACAAACCATGTTGGATTTAGAGTTCCAAATTCATCTATCTATATAGGGAGACAGAGGGAAACCTAAATATAAAAACTGCTACTGTAGACGAACGCTTCAACCTAGAAGAACAAAATTTGGTGAGCCAAGTCGGATTTGTGTACTGATCATTACCACCAAGTATCATCAAGATTGGGTGAAAAAATATTTGCTGGTATTTCGGAAACTCGTTAATTCTTAGAAGCTTGGCAACCCCTCTCGATGAAAGTGCTTTTCCACAGTCTGTGCCTAGGGCTACTTGACGAGGAAACAAACCATAGAGACAAAACTGAGAACTCCTTTATTTTGTCAAGTTTCAAAGACCTACTACAAACCATGTTGTATTTAGAGTTCCAAATTCATCTATCTATATAGGAGAGAGCAGAGGGAAACCTAAATATAAAAACTGCTACTATAGACGAACGCTTCAACCTAAAAGAACAAAATTTGGTGAGCCAAGTGGGATTTATGTACTGATCATTACCACCTAGTATCATCAAGATTGGGTGAAAAAATATTTGCTGGTATTTCGGAAACTCGTTAATTCTTAGAAGCTTGGCAACCCCTCTCGATGAAAGTGCTTTTCCACAGTCTGTGCCTAGGGCTACTTGACGAGGAAACAAACCATAGAGACAAAACTGAGAACTCCTTTATTTTGTCAAGTTTCAAAGAGCTACTACAAACCATGTTGTATTTAGAGTTCCAAATTCATCTATCCTTATAGGAGAGAACAGAGGGGAACCTATATATAAAAACTGCTACTGTAGACGAACGCTTCAACCTAGAAGAACAAAATTTGGTGAGCCAAGTGGGATTTGTGTACTGATCATTACCACCAAGTATCATCCAGATTGTGTTAAAAAATATTTGCTGGTATTTCGGAAACTCGTTAATTCTTAGAAGCTTGGCAACCCCTCTCGATGAAAGTGCTTTTTCACAGTCTGTGCCAAGGGCTACTTGAAGAGGAAACAAACCATAGAGATAAAATGAGAAGTCCTTTATTTTGTTAAGTTTGAAAGAATTACTACAATCCATGTTGGATTTAGAGTTTCAAATTCATCTATCTATGTAGGAGAGAACAGAGGGAAACCTAAATATAAAAACTGCTACTGTAGACGAACGCTTCAACATAGAAGACCAAAATTTGTGAGCCAAGTGGGATTTGAGTACTGATCATTACCACCAGGTATCCTCAAGATTGGGAGAGAAAATATTTGCTGGTATTTCAGAAACTCGTTAATTCTTACAAGTTGGCATCCCATCTCAATGAAAGTGCTTTTCCACAGTCTGTGCCTAGGGCTACTTGAAGAAGAAACAAACCATAGAGACAAAACTGAGAACTCATTTATTTTGTCAAGTTTCAAAGAGCTACTACAAGCCATGTTGGATTTAGAGTTCCAATTCATCTATCTATTTAGGAGAGAACAGAGTTAAACCTAAATATAAAGACTGCTACTGTAGACGAACGCTTCAACCTAGAAGAACAAAATTTGGTGAGCCAAGTGGGATTTATGTACTGATCATTACCACCTAGTATCATCAAGATTGGGTGAAAAAATATTTGCTGGTATTTCGGAAACTAGTTAATTCTTAGAAGCTTGGCAACCCCTCTCGATGAAAGTGCTTTTCCACAGTCTGTGCCTAGGGCTACTTGACGAGGAAACAAACCATAGAGACAAAACTGAGAACTCCTTTATTTTGTCAAGTTTCAAAGAGCTACTACAAACCATGTTGTATTTAGAGTTCCAAATTCATCTATCCTTATAGGAGAGAACAGAGGGGAACCTAAATATAAAAACTGCTACTGTAGACGAATGCTTCAACCTAGAAGAACAAAATTTTGTGAGCCAAGTGGGATTTGTGTACTGATCATTACCACCAAGTATCATAAACAATGGGTGAAAAATGTTTGCTGGTATTTCGGAAACTCGTTAATTCTTAGAAGCTTGGCAACCTCTCTCGATGAAAGTGCTTTTCCACAGTCTGTGCCTAGGGCTACTTGAAGAGAAAACAAACCATAGAGACAAAACTGAGAACTCCTTTATTTTGTCAAGTTTCAAAGAGCTACTACGAACCATGTTGGATTTAGAGTTCCAAATTAATCTATCTGTATAAGAGAGAACAGAGTGAAAACTAAATATATAAACTGCTACTGCAGACGAACGCTTCAACCTAGAAGAACAAAATTTGGTGAGCCAAGTGGGATTTGTGTACTGATCATTACCACCATGTATCATCAAGATTGGGTGAAAAAATATTTGCTGGTATTTCGGAATCTCGTTAATTCTTCGAAACTTGGAAACACCTCTCAATGAAAGTGCTTTTCCACAGGCTCTGCCTAGGGCTACTTGAAGAGGAAACAAACCACAGAGACAAAACTGAGAACTCCTTTATTTTGTCAAGTTTCAAAGAGCTACTACGAACCATGTTGGATTTAGAGTTCCAAATTAATCTATCTGTATAAGAGAGAACAGAGGGAAAACTAAATATATAAACTGCTACTGTAGAAGAACGCTTCAACCTAGAAGAACAAAATTTGGTGAGCCAAGTGGGATTTGTGTACTGATCATTACCACCAAGTATCATCAAGATTGGGTGAAAAAATAATTGCTGGTATTTCGGAATCTCGTTAATTCTTAGAAACTTGGCAACACCTCTCAATGAAAGTGCTTTTCCACAGTCTCTGCCTAGGGCTACTTGAAGAGGAAACAAACCACAGAGACAAAACTGAGAACTCCTTTATTTTGTCAAGTTTCAAAGAGCTACTACGAACCATGTTGAATTTAGAGTTCCAAATTCATCTATCTATATAGGAGAGAACAGAGGGAAACCTTAAAATAAAAACTGCTACTGCAGACGAACGCTTCAACCTAGAAGAACAAAATTTGCTGAGCCAGGTGGGATTTGTGTACTGATCATTACCACCAAGTATCATCAAGATTGGGTGAAAAAATATTTGCTGGTATTTCGGAAACTCGTTAATTCTTATAATCTTGGCAACCCCTCTCAATGAAAATGCTTTTCCACAGTATGTGCCTAGGGCAACTTGAAGAGGAAACAAACAATAGAGACAAAACTGAGAACTCCTTTATTTTGTCAAGTTTCAAAGAGCTACTACAAACCATGTTGGATTTAGAGTTCCAAATTCATCTATCTATATAGGGAGACAGAGGGAAACCTAAATATAAAAACTGCTACTGTAGACGAACGCTTCAACCTAGAAGAACAAAATTTGGTGAGCCAAGTCGGATTTGTGTACTGATCATTACCACCAAGTATCATCAATATTGGGTGAAAAAATGTTTGCTGGTATTTCGGAAACTCGTTAATTCTTAGAAGATTGGCAACGCCTCTCAATGACAGTGCTTTTCCACAGTCTGTGCCTAGGGCTACTTGACGAGGAAACAAACCATAGAGACAAAACTGAGAACTCCTTTATTTTGTCAAGTTTCAAAGAGCTACTATGAACCATGTTGTATTTAGAGTTCCAAATTCATCTATCTATATAGGAGAGAGCAGAGGGAAACCTAAATATAAAAACTGCTACTATAGACGAACGCTTCAACCTAGAAGAACAAAATTTGGTGAGCCAAGTGGGATTTATGTACTGATCATTACCACCTAGTATCATCAAGATTGGGTGAAAAAATATTTGCTGGTATTTCGGAAACTCGTTAATTCTTAGAAGCTTGGCAACCCCTCTCGATGTAAGTGCTTTTCCACAGTCTGTGCCTAGGGCTACTTGACGAGGAAACAAACCATAGAGACAAAACTGAGAACTCCTTTATTTTGTCAAGTTTCAAAGAGCTACTACAAACCATGTTGTATTTAGAGTTCCAAATTCATCTATCCTTATAGGAGAGAACAGAGGGGAACCTATATATAAAAACTGCTACTGTAGACGAACGCTTCAACCTAGAAGAACAAAATTTGGTGAGCCAAGTGGGATTTGTGTACTGATCATTACCACCAAGTATCATCCAGATTGTGTTAAAAAATATTTGCTGGTATTTCGGAAACTCGTTAATTCTTAGAAGCTTGGCAACCCCTCTCGATGAAAGTGCTTTTTCACAGTCTGTGCCAAGGGCTACTTGAAGAGGAAACAAACCATAGAGATAAAATGAGAAGTCCTTTATTTTGTTAAGTTTGAAAGAATTACTACAATCCATGTTGGATTTAGAGTTTCAAATTCATCTATCTATGTAGGAGAGAACAGAGGGAAACCTAAATATAAAAACTGCTACTGTAGACGAACGCTTCAACATAGAAGACCAAAATTTGTGAGCCAAGTGGGATTTGAGTACTGATCATTACCACCAGGTATCCTCAAGATTGGGAGAGAAAATATTTGCTGGTATTTCAGAAACTCGTTAATTCTTACAAGTTGGCATCCCATCTCAATGAAAGTGCTTTTCCACAGTCTGTGCCTAGGGCTACTTGAAGAAGAAACAAACCATAGAGACAAAACTGAGAACTCATTTATTTTGTCAAGTTTCAAAGAGCTACTACAAGCCATGTTGGATTTAGAGTTCCAATTCATCTATCTATTTAGGAGAGAACAGAGTTAAACCTAAATATAAAGACTGCTACTGTAGACGAACGCTTCAACCTAGAAGAACAAAATTTGGTGAGCCAAGTGGGATTTATGTACTGATCATTACCACCTAGTATCATCAAGATTGGGTGAAAAAATATTTGCTGGTATTTCGGAAACTAGTTAATTCTTAGAAGCTTGGCAACCCCTCTCGATGAAAGTGCTTTTCCACAGTCTGTGCCTAGGGCTACTTGACGAGGAAACAAACCATAGAGACAAAACTGAGAACTCCTTTATTTTGTCAAGTTTCAAAGAGCTACTACAAACCATGTTGTATTTAGAGTTCCAAATTCATCTATCCTTATAGGAGAGAACAGAGGGGAACCTAAATATAAAAACTGCTACTGTAGACGAATGCTTCAACCTAGAAGAACAAAATTTTGTGAGCCAAGTGGGATTTGTGTACTGATCATTACCACCAAGTATCATAAACAATGGGTGAAAAATGTTTGCAGGTATTTCGGAAACTCGTTAATTCTTAGAAGCTTGGCAACCTCTCTCGATGAAAGTGCTTTTCCACAGTCTGTGCCTAGGGCTACTTGAAGAGAAAACAAACCATAGAGACAAAACTGAGAACTCCTTTATTTTGTCAAGTTTCAAAGAGCTACTACGAACCATGTTGGATTTAGAGTTCCAAATTAATCTATCTGTATAAGAGAGAACAGAGGGAAAACTAAATATATAAACTGCTACTGCAGACGAACGCTTCAACCTAGAAGAACAAAATTTGGTGAGCCAAGTGGGATTTGTGTACTGATCATTACCACCAAGTATCATCAAGATTGGGTGAAAAAATATTTGCTGGTATTTCGGAAACTCGTTAATTCTTCGAAACTTGGAAACACCTCTCAATGAAAGTGCTTTTCCACAGTCTTGCCTAGGGCTACTTGAAGAGGAAACAAACCACAGAGACAAAACTGAGAACTCCTTTATTTTGTCAAGTTTCAAAGAGCTACTACGAACCATGTTGGATTTAGAGTTCCAAATTAATCTATCTGTATAAGAGATAACAGAGGGAAAACTAAATATATAAACTGCTACTGTAGAAGAACGCTTCAACCTAGAAGAACAAAATTTGGTGAGCCAAGTGGGATTTGTGTACTGATCATTACCACCAAGTATCATCAAGATTGGGTGAAAAAATAATTGCTGGTATTTCGGAATCTCGTTAATTCTTAGAAACTTGGCAACACCTCTCAATGAAAGTGCTTTTCCACAGTCTCTGCCTAGGGCTACTTGAAGAGGAAACAAACCACAGAGACAAAACTGAGAACTCCTTTATTTTGTCAAGTTTCAAAGAGCTACTACGAACCATGTTGAATTTAGAGTTCCAAATTCATCTATCTATATAGGAGAGAACAGAGGGAAACCTTAAAATAAAAACTGCTACTGCAGACGAACGCTTCAACCTAGAAGAACAAAATTTGCTGAGCCAAGTGGGATTTGTGTACTGATCATTACCACCAAGTATCATCAAGATTGGGTGAAAAAATAATTGCTGGTATTTCGGAAACTCGTTAATTCTTAGAAGTTTGGCAACACCTCTCGATGAAAGTGCTTTTCCACAGTCTGTGCCTAGGGCTACTTGAAGAGGAAACAAACCATAGAGACAAAAGTGAGAACTCCTTTATTTTGTCAAGTTTCAAAGAGCTACTAAAAACCATGTTGGATTTAGAGTTCCAAATTCATCTATCTATATAGGAGAGAACAGAGGGAAACCTAAATATAAAAATTGCTACTGTAGACGAACGCTTCACCTAGAAGAACAAAATTTGGTAAGCCCAGTGGGATCTGTGTAGTGATCATTACCACCAATATAATCAAGATTGGGTGAAAAAATATTTGCCTGTATTTCGGAAACTCGTTAATTAGAAGCTTGGCAACCCTCTCGATGGAAGTGCTATTCCACAGTCTGTGCCTAGGGCTACTTGAAGAGGAAACAAACCATAGAGACAAAACTGAGAACTCCTTTATTTTGTCAAGTTTCAAAGAGCTACTACAAACCATGTTGTATTTAGAGTTCCAAATTCATCTATCCTTATAGGAGAGAACAGAGGGGAACCTATATATAAAAACTGCTACTGTAGACGAATGCTTCAACCTAGAAGAACAAAATTTGGTGAGCCAAGTGGGATTTGTGTACTGATCATTACCACCAAGTATCATCCAGATTGTGTTAAAAAATATTTGCTGGTATTTCGGAAACTCGTTAATTCTTAGAAGCTTGGCAACCCCTCTCGATGAAAGTGCTTTTTCACAGTCTGTGCCAAGGGCTACTTGAAGAGGAAACAAACCATAGAGATAAAATGAGAAGTCCTTTATTTTGTTAAGTTTGAAAGAATTACTACAATCCATGTTGGATTTAGAGTTTCAAATTCATCTATCTATGTAGGAGAGAACAGAGGGAAACCTAAATATAAAAACTGCTACTGTAGACGAACGCTTCAACATAGAAGACCAAAATTTGTGAGCCAAGTGGGATTTGAGTACTGATCATTACCACCAGGTATCCTCAAGATTGGGAGAGAAAATATTTGCTGGTATTTCAGAAACTCGTTAATTCTTACAAGTTGGCATCCCATCTCAATGAAAGTGCTTTTCCACAGTCTGTGCCTAGGGCTACTTGAAGAAGAAACAAACCATAGAGACAAAACTGAGAACTCATTTATTTTGTCAAGTTTCAAAGAGCTACTACAAGCCATGTTGGATTTAGAGTTCCAATTCATCTATCTATTTAGGAGAGAACAGAGTTAAACCTAAATATAAAGACTGCTACTGTAGACGAACGCTTCAACCTAGAAGAACAAAATTTGGTGAGCCAAGTGGGATTTATGTACTGATCATTACCACCTAGTATCATCAAGATTGGGTGAAAAAATATTTGCTGGTATTTCGGAAACTAGTTAATTCTTAGAAGCTTGGCAACCCCTCTCGATGAAAGTGCTTTTCCACAGTCTGTGCCTAGGGCTACTTGACGAGGAAACAAACCATAGAGACAAAACTGAGAACTCCTTTATTTTGTCAAGTTTCAAAGAGCTACTACAAACCATGTTGTATTTAGAGTTCCAAATTCATCTATCCTTATAGGAGAGAACAGAGGGGAACCTAAATATAAAAACTGCTACTGTAGACGAATGCTTCAACCTAGAAGAACAAAATTTTGTGAGCCAAGTGGGATTTGTGTACTGATCATTACCACCAAGTATCATAAACAATGGGTGAAAAATGTTTGCAGGTATTTCGGAAACTCGTTAATTCTTAGAAGCTTGGCAACCTCTCTCGATGAAAGTGCTTTTCCACAGTCTGTGCCTAGGGCTACTTGAAGAGAAAACAAACCATAGAGACAAAACTGAGAACTCCTTTATTTTGTCAAGTTTCAAAGAGCTACTACGAACCATGTTGGATTTAGAGTTCCAAATTAATCTATCTGTATAAGAGAGAACAGAGGGAAAACTAAATATATAAACTGCTACTGCAGACGAACGCTTCAACCTAGAAGAACAAAATTTGGTGAGCCAAGTGGGATTTGTGTACTGATCATTACCACCAAGTATCATCAAGATTGGGTGAAAAAATATTTGCTGGTATTTCGGAAACTCGTTAATTCTTCGAAACTTGGAAACACCTCTCAATGAAAGTGCTTTTCCACAGTCTTGCCTAGGGCTACTTGAAGAGGAAACAAACCACAGAGACAAAACTGAGAACTCCTTTATTTTGTCAAGTTTCAAAGAGCTACTACGAACCATGTTGGATTTAGAGTTCCAAATTAATCTATCTGTATAAGAGATAACAGAGGGAAAACTAAATATATAAACTGCTACTGTAGAAGAACGCTTCAACCTAGAAGAACAAAATTTGGTGAGCCAAGTGGGATTTGTGTACTGATCATTACCACCAAGTATCATCAAGATTGGGTGAAAAAATAATTGCTGGTATTTCGGAATCTCGTTAATTCTTAGAAACTTGGCAACACCTCTCAATGAAAGTGCTTTTCCACAGTCTCTGCCTAGGGCTACTTGAAGAGGAAACAAACCACAGAGACAAAACTGAGAACTCCTTTATTTTGTCAAGTTTCAAAGAGCTACTACGAACCATGTTGAATTTAGAGTTCCAAATTCATCTATCTATATAGGAGAGAACAGAGGGAAACCTTAAAATAAAAACTGCTACTGCAGACGAACGCTTCAACCTAGAAGAACAAAATTTGCTGAGCCAAGTGGGATTTGTGTACTGATCATTACCACCAAGTATCATCAAGATTGGGTGAAAAAATAATTGCTGGTATTTCGGAAACTCGTTAATTCTTAGAAGTTTGGCAACACCTCTCGATGAAAGTGCTTTTCCACAGTCTGTGCCTAGGGCTACTTGAAGAGGAAACAAACCATAGAGACAAAAGTGAGAACTCCTTTATTTTGTCAAGTTTCAAAGAGCTACTAAAAACCATGTTGGATTTAGAGTTCCAAATTCATCTATCTATATAGGAGAGAACAGAGGGAAACCTAAATATAAAAATTGCTACTGTAGACGAACGCTTCACCTAGAAGAACAAAATTTGGTAAGCCCAGTGGGATCTGTGTAGTGATCATTACCACCAATATAATCAAGATTGGGTGAAAAAATATTTGCCTGTATTTCGGAAACTCGTTAATTAGAAGCTTGGCAACCCTCTCGATGGAAGTGCTATTCCACAGTCTGTGCCTAGGGCTACTTGAAGAGGAAACAAACCATAGAGACAAAACTGAGAACTCCTTTATTTTGTCAAGTTTCAAAGAGCTACTACAAACCATGTTGTATTTAGAGTTCCAAATTCATCTATCCTTATAGGAGAGAACAGAGGGGAACCTATATATAAAAACTGCTACTGTAGACGAATGCTTCAACCTAGAAGAACAAAATTTGGTGAGCCAAGTGGGATTTGTGTACTGATCATTACCACCAAGTATCATCCAGATTGTGTTAAAAAATATTTGCTGGTATTTCGGAAACTCGTTAATTCTTAGAAGCTTGGCAACCCCTCTCGATGAAAGTGCTTTTTCACAGTCTGTGCCAAGGGCTACTTGAAGAGGAAACAAACCATAGAGATAAAATGAGAAGTCCTTTATTTTGTTAAGTTTGAAAGAATTACTACAATCCATGTTGGATTTAGAGTTTCAAATTCATCTATCTATGTAGGAGAGAACAGAGGGAAACCTAAATATAAAAACTGCTACTGTAGACGAACGCTTCAACATAGAAGACCAAAATTTGTGAGCCAAGTGGGATTTGAGTACTGATCATTACCACCAGGTATCCTCAAGATTGGGAGAGAAAATATTTGCTGGTATTTCAGAAACTCGTTAATTCTTACAAGTTGGCATCCCATCTCAATGAAAGTGCTTTTCCACAGTCTGTGCCTAGGGCTACTTGAAGAAGAAACAAACCATAGAGACAAAACTGAGAACTCATTTATTTTGTCAAGTTTCAAAGAGCTACTACAAGCCATGTTGGATTTAGAGTTCCAATTCATCTATCTATTTAGGAGAGAACAGAGTTAAACCTAAATATAAAGACTGCTACTGTAGACGAACGCTTCAACCTAGAAGAACAAAATTTGGTGAGCCAAGTGGGATTTATGTACTGATCATTACCACCTAGTATCATCAAGATTGGGTGAAAAAATATTTGCTGGTATTTCGGAAACTAGTTAATTCTTAGAAGCTTGGCAACCCCTCTCGATGAAAGTGCTTTTCCACAGTCTGTGCCTAGGGCTACTTGACGAGGAAACAAACCATAGAGACAAAACTGAGAACTCCTTTATTTTGTCAAGTTTCAAAGAGCTACTACAAACCATGTTGTATTTAGAGTTCCAAATTCATCTATCCTTATAGGAGAGAACAGAGGGGAACCTAAATATAAAAACTGCTACTGTAGACGAATGCTTCAACCTAGAAGAACAAAATTTTGTGAGCCAAGTGGGATTTGTGTACTGATCATTACCACCAAGTATCATAAACAATGGGTGAAAAATGTTTGCAGGTATTTCGGAAACTCGTTAATTCTTAGAAGCTTGGCAACCTCTCTCGATGAAAGTGCTTTTCCACAGTCTGTGCCTAGGGCTACTTGAAGAGAAAACAAACCATAGAGACAAAACTGAGAACTCCTTTATTTTGTCAAGTTTCAAAGAGCTACTACGAACCATGTTGGATTTAGAGTTCCAAATTAATCTATCTGTATAAGAGAGAACAGAGGGAAAACTAAATATATAAACTGCTACTGCAGACGAACGCTTCAACCTAGAAGAACAAAATTTGGTGAGCCAAGTGGGATTTGTGTACTGATCATTACCACCAAGTATCATCAAGATTGGGTGAAAAAATATTTGCTGGTATTTCGGAAACTCGTTAATTCTTCGAAACTTGGAAACACCTCTCAATGAAAGTGCTTTTCCACAGTCTTGCCTAGGGCTACTTGAAGAGGAAACAAACCACAGAGACAAAACTGAGAACTCCTTTATTTTGTCAAGTTTCAAAGAGCTACTACGAACCATGTTGGATTTAGAGTTCCAAATTAATCTATCTGTATAAGAGATAACAGAGGGAAAACTAAATATATAAACTGCTACTGTAGAAGAACGCTTCAACCTAGAAGAACAAAATTTGGTGAGCCAAGTGGGATTTGTGTACTGATCATTACCACCAAGTATCATCAAGATTGGGTGAAAAAATAATTGCTGGTATTTCGGAATCTCGTTAATTCTTAGAAACTTGGCAACACCTCTCAATGAAAGTGCTTTTCCACAGTCTCTGCCTAGGGCTACTTGAAGAGGAAACAAACCACAGAGACAAAACTGAGAACTCCTTTATTTTGTCAAGTTTCAAAGAGCTACTACGAACCATGTTGAATTTAGAGTTCCAAATTCATCTATCTATATAGGAGAGAACAGAGGGAAACCTTAAAATAAAAACTGCTACTGCAGACGAACGCTTCAACCTAGAAGAACAAAATTTGCTGAGCCAAGTGGGATTTGTGTACTGATCATTACCACCAAGTATCATCAAGATTGGGTGAAAAAATAATTGCTGGTATTTCGGAAACTCGTTAATTCTTAGAAGTTTGGCAACACCTCTCGATGAAAGTGCTTTTCCACAGTCTGTGCCTAGGGCTACTTGAAGAGGAAACAAACCATAGAGACAAAAGTGAGAACTCCTTTATTTTGTCAAGTTTCAAAGAGCTACTAAAAACCATGTTGGATTTAGAGTTCCAAATTCATCTATCTATATAGGAGAGAACAGAGGGAAACCTAAATATAAAAATTGCTACTGTAGACGAACGCTTCACCTAGAAGAACAAAATTTGGTAAGCCCAGTGGGATCTGTGTAGTGATCATTACCACCAATATAATCAAGATTGGGTGAAAAAATATTTGCCTGTATTTCGGAAACTCGTTAATTAGAAGCTTGGCAACCCTCTCGATGGAAGTGCTATTCCACAGTCTGTGCCTAGGGCTACTTGAAGAGGAAACAAACCATAGAGACAAAACTGAGAACTCCTTTATTTTGTCAAGTTTCAAAGAATTACTACAATCCATGTTGGGTTTAGAGTTCCAAATTCATCTATCCATATAGGAGAGAACAGAGGGAAGCCTAAATATAAAAACTGCTACTGTACACAAACGCTTCAACTTGGAAGAACAAAATTTGGTGAGCCAAGTGGATTTGTGTACTGATCATTACCACCAAGTATGATCAAGATTGGGTGAAAAAAATACTTGCTGGTATTTCGGAAACTCGTTAATTCTTAGAAGCTTGGCAAACCCTATCGATGAAAGTGCTTTTCCACAGTCTGTGCCTAGGGCTACTTGAAGAGGAAACAAACCATAGAGACAAATCTGAGAACTCCTTAATTTTGTCAAGTTTCAAAGAGCTACTACGAACCATGTTGGATTGAGAGTTCCAAATTCATCTATCTATATAGGGAGACAGAGGGAAACCTAAATATAAAAACTGCTACTGTAGACGAACGCTTCAACCTAGAAGAACAAAATTTGGTGAGCCAAGTCGGATTTGTGTAGTGATCATTACCACCAAGTATCATCAATATTGGGTGAAAAAATGTTTGCTGGTATTTCGGAAACTCTTTAATTCTTAGAAGCTTGGCAACGCCTCTCAATGACAGTGCTTTTCCACAGTCTGTGCCTAGGGCTACTTGACGAGGAAACAAACCATAGAGACAAAACTGAGAACTCCTTTATTTTGTCAAGTTTCAAAGAGCTACTATGAACCATGTTGTATTTAGAGTTCCAAATTCATCTATCTATATAGGAGAGAGCAGAGGGAAACCTAAATATAAAAACTGCTACTATAGACGAACGCTTCAACCTAGAAGAACAAAATTTGGTGAGCCAAGTGGGATTTATGTACTGATCATTACCACCTAGTATCATCAAGATTGGGTGAAAAAATATTTGCTGGTATTTCGGAAACTCGTTAATTCTTAGAAGCTTGGCAACCCCTCTCGATGAAAGTGCTTTTCCACAGTCTGTGCCTAGGGCTACTTGACGAGGAAACAAACCATAGAGACAAAACTGAGAACTCCTTTATTTTGTCAAGTTTCAAAGAGCTACTACAAACCATGTTGTATTTAGAGTTCCAAATTCATCTATCCTTATAGGAGAGAACAGAGGGGAACCTATATATAAAAACTGCTACTGTAGACGAACGCTTCAACCTAGAAGAACAAAATTTGGTGAGCCAAGTGGGATTTGTGTACTGATCATTACCACCAAGTATCATCCAGATTGTGTTAAAAAATATTTGCTGGTATTTCGGAAACTCGTTAATTCTTAGAAGCTTGGCAACCCCTCTCGATGAAAGTGCTTTTTCACAGTCTGTGCCAAGGGCTACTTGAAGAGGAAACAAACCATAGAGATAAAATGAGAAGTCCTTTATTTTGTTAAGTTTGAAAGAATTACTACAATCCATGTTGGATTTAGAGTTTCAAATTCATCTATCTATGTAGGAGAGAACAGAGGGAAACCTAAATATAAAAACTGCTACTGTAGACGAACGCTTCAACATAGAAGACCAAAATTTGTGAGCCAAGTGGGATTTGAGTACTGATCATTACCACCAGGTATCCTCAAGATTGGGAGAGAAAATATTTGCTGGTATTTCAGAAACTCGTTAATTCTTACAAGTTGGCATCCCATCTCAATGAAAGTGCTTTTCCACAGTCTGTGCCTAGGGCTACTTGAAGAAGAAACAAACCATAGAGACAAAACTGAGAACTCATTTATTTTGTCAAGTTTCAAAGAGCTACTACAAGCCATGTTGGATTTAGAGTTCCAATTCATCTATCTATTTAGGAGAGAACAGAGTTAAACCTAAATATAAAGACTGCTACTGTAGACGAACGCTTCAACCTAGAAGAACAAAATTTGGTGAGCCAAGTGGGATTTATGTACTGATCATTACCACCTAGTATCATCAAGATTGGGTGAAAAAATATTTGCTGGTATTTCGGAAACTAGTTAATTCTTAGAAGCTTGGCAACCCCTCTCGATGAAAGTGCTTTTCCACAGTCTGTGCCTAGGGCTACTTGACAAGGAAACAAACCATAGAGACAAAACTGAGAACTCCTTTATTTTGTCAAGTTTCAAAGAGCTACTACAAACCATGTTGTATTTAGAGTTCCAAATTCATCTATCCTTATAGGAGAGAACAGAGGGGAACCTAAATATAAAAACTGCTACTGTAGACGAATGCTTCAACCTAGAAGAACAAAATTTTGTGAGCCAAGTGGGATTTGTGTACTGATCATTACCACCAAGTATCATAAACAATGGGTGAAAAATGTTTGCAGGTATTTCGGAAACTCGTTAATTCTTAGAAGCTTGGCAACCTCTCTCGATGAAAGTGCTTTTCCACAGTCTGTGCCTAGGGCTACTTGAAGAGAAAACAAACCATAGAGACAAAACTGAGAACTCCTTTATTTTGTCAAGTTTCAAAGAGCTACTACGAACCATGTTGGATTTAGAGTTCCAAATTAATCTATCTGTATAAGAGAGAACAGAGGGAAAACTAAATATATAAACTGCTACTGCAGACGAACGCTTCAACCTAGAAGAACAAAATTTGGTGAGCCAAGTGGGATTTGTGTACTGATCATTACCACCAAGTATCATCAAGATTGGGTGAAAAAATATTTGCTGGTATTTCGGAAACTCGTTAATTCTTCGAAACTTGGAAACACCTCTCAATGAAAGTGCTTTTCCACAGTCTTGCCTAGGGCTACTTGAAGAGGAAACAAACCACAGAGACAAAACTGAGAACTCCTTTATTTTGTCAAGTTTCAAAGAGCTACTACGAACCATGTTGGATTTAGAGTTCCAAATTAATCTATCTGTATAAGAGATAACAGAGGGAAAACTAAATATATAAACTGCTACTGTAGAAGAACGCTTCAACCTAGAAGAACAAAATTTGGTGAGCCAAGTGGGATTTGTGTACTGATCATTACCACCAAGTATCATCAAGATTGGGTGAAAAAATAATTGCTGGTATTTCGGAATCTCGTTAATTCTTAGAAACTTGGCAACACCTCTCAATGAAAGTGCTTTTCCACAGTCTCTGCCTAGGGCTACTTGAAGAGGAAACAAACCACAGAGACAAAACTGAGAACTCCTTTATTTTGTCAAGTTTCAAAGAGCTACTACGAACCATGTTGAATTTAGAGTTCCAAATTCATCTATCTATATAGGAGAGAACAGAGGGAAACCTTAAAATAAAAACTGCTACTGCAGACGAACGCTTCAACCTAGAAGAACAAAATTTGCTGAGCCAAGTGGGATTTGTGTACTGATCATTACCACCAAGTATCATCAAGATTGGGTGAAAAAATAATTGCTGGTATTTCGGAAACTCGTTAATTCTTAGAAGTTTGGCAACACCTCTCGATGAAAGTGCTTTTCCACAGTCTGTGCCTAGGGCTACTTGAAGAGGAAACAAACCATAGAGACAAAAGTGAGAACTCCTTTATTTTGTCAAGTTTCAAAGAGCTACTAAAAACCATGTTGGATTTAGAGTTCCAAATTCATCTATCTATATAGGAGAGAACAGAGGGAAACCTAAATATAAAAATTGCTACTGTAGACGAACGCTTCACCTAGAAGAACAAAATTTGGTAAGCCCAGTGGGATCTGTGTAGTGATCATTACCACCAATATAATCAAGATTGGGTGAAAAAATATTTGCCTGTATTTCGGAAACTCGTTAATTAGAAGCTTGGCAACCCTCTCGATGGAAGTGCTATTCCACAGTCTGTGCCTAGGGCTACTTGAAGAGGAAACAAACCATAGAGACAAAACTGAGAACTCCTTTATTTTGTCAAGTTTCAAAGAATTACTACAATCCATGTTGGGTTTAGAGTTCCAAATTCATCTATCCATATAGGAGAGAACAGAGGGAAACCTAAATATAAAAACTGCTACTGTACACAAACGCTTCAACTTGGAAGAACAAAATTTGGTGAGCCAAGTGGATTTGTGTACTGATCATTACCACCAAGTATGATCAAGATTGGGTGAAAAAAATACTTGCTGGTATTTCGGAAACTCGTTAATTCTTAGAAGCTTGGCAAACCCTATCGATGAAAGTGCTTTTCCACAGTCTGTGCCTAGGGCTACTTGAAGAGGAAACAAACCATAGAGACAAATCTGAGAACTCCTTAATTTTGTCAAGTTTCAAAGAGCTACTACGAACCATGTTGGATTGAGAGTTCCAAATTCATCTATCTATATAGGGAGACAGAGGGAAACCTAAATATAAAAACTGCTACTGTAGACGAACGCTTCAACCTAGAAGAACAAAATTTGGTGAGCCAAGTCGGATTTGTGTAGTGATCATTACCACCAAGTATCATCAATATTGGGTGAAAAAATGTTTGCTGGTATTTCGGAAACTCGTTAATTCTTAGAAGCTTGGCAACGCCTCTCAATGACAGTGCTTTTCCACAGTCTGTGCCTAGGGCTACTTGACGAGGAAACAAACCATAGAGACAAAACTGAGAACTCCTTTATTTTGTCAAGTTTCAAAGAGCTACTATGAACCATGTTGGATTTAGAGTTCCAAATTCATCTATCTATATAGGAGAGAGCAGAGGGAAACCTAAATATAAAAACTGCTACTGTAGACGAACGCTTCAACCGAGAAGAACAAAATTTTGTGAGCCAAGTGGGATTCATGTACTGATCATTACCACCTAGTATCATCAAGATTGGGTGAAATAATATTTGCTGGTATTTTGGAAACTCGTTAATTCTTAGAAGCTTGGCAACCCCTCTCGATGAAAGTGCTTTTCCACAGTCTGTGCCTAGGGCTACTTGACGAGGAAACAAACCATAGAGACAAAACTGAGAACTCCTTTATTTTGTCAAGTTTCAAAGAGCTACTATGAACCATGTTGGATTTAGAGTTCAAAATTCATCTATCTGTATAGGAGAGAACAGTGTGAAACCTAAATTTGAACTGCTACTGTAGACGAACGCTTCAACCTAGAGAACAAAATTTGTGAGCCAAGTGGGATTTGTGTACTGATCATTACAACCAAGTATCATCAAGATTGGGTGAAAAAATGTTTGCTGGTATTTCAGAAACTCGTTAATTCTTAGAAGCTTGGCATCCCCGCTCGATGAAAGTGCTTTTCCACAGTCTGTGCCTAGGGCTACTTGAAGAAGAAACAAACCATAGAGACAAAACTGGGAACTCCTTTATTTTGTCAACTTTAAAAGAGCTACTACGAAACATGTTGGATTTAGAGTTCCAAATTCATCTATCTATATAGGAGAGAACAGAGTGAAACCTAAATATAAACTGCTACTGTAGACGAATGAATCAACCTAGAAGAATAAAATTTGGTGAGACAAGTGGGGCTTGTGTACTGATCATGACCAACAAGTATCATCAAGATTGGGTGAAAAAATATTTGCTGGTATTTCGGAAACTCGTTAATTCTTAGAAGCTTGGCAACCCCTCTCGATGAAAGTGCTTTTCCACAGTCTGTTCTTAGGGCTACTTGAAGAAGAAACAAACCATAGAGACAAAACAGAGAACTCCTTTATTTTGTCAAGTTTCAAAGAGCTACTATGAACCATGTTGGATTTAGAGTTCCAAATTCATCTATCTATATAGAGGGGAACAGAGGGGAACCTAAATATAAAAACTGCTACTGTAGACGAACGCTTCAACCTAGAAGAACAAAATTTGGTGAGCCAAGTGGGATTTGTGTACTGATCATGTCCACCAAGTATCATCCAGATTGGGTGAAAAAATATTAGCTGGTATTTCGGAAACTCGTTAATTCTTAGAGCTTGGCAACCCCTCTAGATGAAAGTGCTTTTCCACAGTCTGTGCCTAAGGCTACTTGAAGAGGAAACAACCCATAGAGACAAAACGGAGAACTCCTTTATTTTGTCAAGTTTCAAAGAGCTACTACAAAAAATGTTGGATTTAGAGTTCCAAATTCATCTATCTATATAGGAGAGAACAGAGGGAAACCAAAATATAAAAACTGCTACTGTAGACGAACGCTTCAACCTAGAGAACAAAATTTGGTGAGCCAAGTGGGATTTGTGTACTGATCATTACCACCAAGTATCATCAAGATTGGGTGAAAAAATATTTGCTGGTATTTCAGAAACTCATTAATTCTTAGAAGCTTGGCAACCCCTCTCGATGAAAGTGCTTTTCCACAGTCTGTGCCTAGGGCTACTTGCAGAGGAAACAAACCATGGAGATAAACTGAGAATTCCTTTATTTTGTCAAGTTTCAAAGAATTACTACAATCCATGTTTGATTTGGAGTTCCAAATTCATCTATCTATATAGGAGAGAACAGAGGGGAACCTAAATATAAAAACTGCTACTGTAGACGAATGCTTCAACCTAGAAGAACAAAATTTGGTGAGCCAAGTGGGATTTGTGTACTGATCATTACCACCAAGTATCATCCAGATTGGGTGAAAAAATATTAGCTGGTATTTCGGAAACTCGTTAATTCTTAGAAGCTTGGCAAACACTCTAGATGAAAGTGCTTTTCCACAGTCTGTGCCTAGGGCTACTTGAAGAGGAAACAAACCATAGAGACAAAACGGAGAACTCCTTTATTTTGTCAAGTTTCAAAGAGCTACTACAAAAAATGTTGGATTTAGAGTTCCAAATTCATCTATCTATATAGGAGAGAACAGAGGGAAACCAAAATATAAAAACTGCTACTGTAGACGAACGATTCAACCTAGAGAACAAAATTTGGTGAGCCAAGTGGGATTTGTGTACTGATCATTACCACCAAGTATCATCAAGATTGGGTGAAAAAATATTTGCTGGTATTTCAGAAACTCGTTAATTCTTAGAAGCTTGGCAACCCCTCTCGATGAAAGTGCTTTAACACAGTCTGTGCCTAGGGCTTCTTGCAGAGGAAACAAACCATAGAGATAAACTGAGAAGTCCTTTATTTTGTCAAGTTTCAAGGAATTAATACAATCCGTCTTTGATTTAGAGTTCCAAATTCATCTATCTGTATAGGAGAGAACAGAAGGAAACCTAAATATAAAAACTGCTACTGTAGTCGAGCGCTTCAACCTAGAAGAACAAAATTTGTGAGCCAGTTAGGATTTGAGTACTGATCATTACCACCAAGTATCATCAATATTGGGAGAAAAAATATTTGCTGGTATTTCGGAAAGTCGTTAATTCTTAGAAGCTTTGCAACCCCTCTCAATGAAAGTGTTTTTCCACAGTCTGTGCCTAGGGCTACTGGAAGAGAAAACAAACCATAGAAACAAAACTGAGAAGTCCTTTATTTTGTAAAGTTTCAGAGAGCTACTACAATCCATGTTGGATTTCAGTTCCAAATTCATCTATCTATATAGGAGAGAACAGAGGGAAACCTAAATATAAAAACTGCTACTGTAGACGAACGCTTCAACCTAGAAGAACCAAATTTGGTGAGCCAAGTGGGATTTGTGTACTGATCATGACCACCAAGTATCATCCAGATTGGGTGAAAAAATATTAGCTGGTATTTCGGAAACTCGTTAATTCTTAGAAGCTTGGCAACCCCTCTAGATGAAAGTGCTTTTCCACAGTCTGTGCCTAGGGCTACTTGAAGAGGAAACAAACCATAGAGACAAAACGGAGAATTCCTTTATTTTGTCAAGTTTCAAAGAGCTACTACAAAAAATGTTGGATTTAGAGTTCCAAATTCATCTATCTATATAGGAGAGAACAGAGGGAAACCATAATATAAAAACTGCTACTGTAGACGAACGCTTCAACATAGAAGAACAAAATTGGTGAGCCAATTGGGATTTGAGTACTGATCATGACCACCAAGTATCATCAAGATTGGGTGAAAAAATGTTTCCTGTATTTCGGAAACTGGTTAATTCTTAGAAGCTTGGCAACCCCTCTCGATGAAAGTGCTTTTCCACAGTCTGTGCCTAGGGCTACTTGAAGAGGAAACAAACCATAGAGACAAAACTGAGAACACTTTATTTTGTCAAGTTTCAAAGAGCTACTACGAACCATGTTGGATTGAGAGTTCCAAATTCATCTATCTATATAGGAGAGAGCAGAGGGAAACCTAAATATAAAAACTGCTACTGTAGACGAACACTTCAACCTAGAAGAACAAAATTTGGTGAGCCAAGTGGGATTTGTGTACTGATCATGACCACCAAGTATCATCAAGATTGGGTGAAAAAATATTTGCCTGTATTTCGGAAACTCGTTAATTAGAAGCTTGGCAACCCTCTCGATGGAAGTGCTATTCCACAGTCTGTGCCTAGGGCTACTTGAAGAGGAAACAAACCATAGAGACAAAACTGAGAACTCCTTTATTTTGTCAAGTTTCAAAGAATTACTACAATCCATGTTGGGTTTAGAGTTCCAAATTCATCTATCCATATAGGAGAGAACAGAGGGAAACCTAAATATAAAAACTGCTACTGTACACAAACGCTTCAACTTGGAAGAACAAAATTTGGTGAGCCAAGTGGATTTGTGTACTGATCATTACCACCAAGTATGATCAAGATTGGGTGAAAAAAATACTTGCTGGTATTTCGGAAACTCGTTAATTCTTAGAAGCTTGGCAAACCCTATCGATGAAAGTGCTTTTCCACAGTCTGTGCCTAGGGCTACTTGAAGAGGAAACAAACCATAGAGACAAATCTGAGAACTCCTTAATTTTGTCAAGTTTCAAAGAGCTACTACGAACCATGTTGGATTGAGAGTTCCAAATTCATCTATCTATATAGGGAGACAGAGGGAAACCTAAATATAAAAACTGCTACTGTAGACGAACGCTTCAACCTAGAAGAACAAAATTTGGTGAGCCAAGTCGGATTTGTGTAGTGATCATTACCACCAAGTATCATCAATATTGGGTGAAAAAATGTTTGCTGGTATTTCGGAAACTCGTTAATTCTTAGAAGCTTGGCAACGCCTCTCAATGACAGTGCTTTTCCACAGTCTGTGCCTAGGGCTACTTGACGAGGAAACAAACCATAGAGACAAAACTGAGAACTCCTTTATTTTGTCAAGTTTCAAAGAGCTACTATGAACCATGTTGGATTTAGAGTTCCAAATTCATCTATCTATATAGGAGAGAGCAGAGGGAAACCTAAATATAAAAACTGCTACTGTAGACGAACGCTTCAACCGAGAAGAACAAAATTTTGTGAGCCAAGTGGGATTCATGTACTGATCATTACCACCTAGTATCATCAAGATTGGGTGAAATAATATTTGCTGGTATTTTGGAAACTCGTTAATTCTTAGAAGCTTGGCAACCCCTCTCGATGAAAGTGCTTTTCCACAGTCTGTGCCTAGGGCTACTTGACGAGGAAACAAACCATAGAGACAAAACTGAGAACTCCTTTATTTTGTCAAGTTTCAAAGAGCTACTATGAACCATGTTGGATTTAGAGTTCAAAATTCATCTATCTGTATAGGAGAGAACAGTGTGAAACCTAAATTTGAACTGCTACTGTAGACGAACGCTTCAACCTAGAGAACAAAATTTGTGAGCCAAGTGGGATTTGTGTACTGATCATTACAACCAAGTATCATCAAGATTGGGTGAAAAAATGTTTGCTGGTATTTCAGAAACTCGTTAATTCTTAGAAGCTTGGCATCCCCGCTCGATGAAAGTGCTTTTCCACAGTCTGTGCCTAGGGCTACTTGAAGAAGAAACAAACCATAGAGACAAAACTGGGAACTCCTTTATTTTGTCAACTTTAAAAGAGCTACTACGAAACATGTTGGATTTAGAGTTCCAAATTCATCTATCTATATAGGAGAGAACAGAGTGAAACCTAAATATAAACTGCTACTGTAGACGAATGAATCAACCTAGAAGAATAAAAATTTGGTGAGACAAGTGGGGCTTGTGTACTGATCATGACCAACAAGTATCATCAAGATTGGGTGAAAAAATATTTGCTGGTATTTCGGAAACTCGTTAATTCTTAGAAGCTTGGCAACCCCTCTCGATGAAAGTGCTTTTCCACAGTCTGTTCTTAGGGCTACTTGAAGAAGAAACAAACCATAGAGACAAAACAGAGAACTCCTTTATTTTGTCAAGTTTCAAAGAGCTACTATGAACCATGTTGGATTTAGAGTTCCAAATTCATCTATCTATATAGAGGGGAACAGAGGGGAACCTAAATATAAAAACTGCTACTGTAGACGAACGCTTCAACCTAGAAGAACAAAATTTGGTGAGCCAAGTGGGATTTGTGTACTGATCATGTCCACCAAGTATCATCCAGATTGGGTGAAAAAATATTAGCTGGTATTTCGGAAACTCGTTAATTCTTAGAGCTTGGCAACCCCTCTAGATGAAAGTGCTTTTCCACAGTCTGTGCCTAAGGCTACTTGAAGAGGAAACAACCCATAGAGACAAAACGGAGAACTCCTTTATTTTGTCAAGTTTCAAAGAGCTACTACAAAAAATGTTGGATTTAGAGTTCCAAATTCATCTATCTATATAGGAGAGAACAGAGGGAAACCAAAATATAAAAACTGCTACTGTAGACGAACGCTTCAACCTAGAGAACAAAATTTGGTGAGCCAAGTGGGATTTGTGTACTGATCATTACCACCAAGTATCATCAAGATTGGGTGAAAAAATATTTGCTGGTATTTCAGAAACTCATTAATTCTTAGAAGCTTGGCAACCCCTCTCGATGAAAGTGCTTTTCCACAGTCTGTGCCTAGGGCTACTTGCAGAGGAAACAAACCATGGAGATAAACTGAGAATTCCTTTATTTTGTCAAGTTTCAAAGAATTACTACAATCCATGTTTGATTTGGAGTTCCAAATTCATCTATCTATATAGGAGAGAACAGAGGGGAACCTAAATATAAAAACTGCTACTGTAGACGAATGCTTCAACCTAGAAGAACAAAATTTGGTGAGCCAAGTGGGATTTGTGTACTGATCATTACCACCAAGTATCATCCAGATTGGGTGAAAAAATATTAGCTGGTATTTCGGAAACTCGTTAATTCTTAGAAGCTTGGCAAACACTCTAGATGAAAGTGCTTTTCCACAGTCTGTGCCTAGGGCTACTTGAAGAGGAAACAAACCATAGAGACAAAACGGAGAACTCCTTTATTTTGTCAAGTTTCAAAGAGCTACTACAAAAAATGTTGGATTTAGAGTTCCAAATTCATCTATCTATATAGGAGAGAACAGAGGGAAACCAAAATATAAAAACTGCTACTGTAGACGAACGATTCAACCTAGAGAACAAAATTTGGTGAGCCAAGTGGGATTTGTGTACTGATCATTACCACCAAGTATCATCAAGATTGGGTGAAAAAATATTTGCTGGTATTTCAGAAACTCGTTAATTCTTAGAAGCTTGGCAACCCCTCTCGATGAAAGTGCTTTAACACAGTCTGTGCCTAGGGCTTCTTGCAGAGGAAACAAACCATAGAGATAAACTGAGAAGTCCTTTATTTTGTCAAGTTTCAAGGAATTAATACAATCCGTCTTTGATTTAGAGTTCCAAATTCATCTATCTGTATAGGAGAGAACAGAAGGAAACCTAAATATAAAAACTGCTACTGTAGTCGAGCGCTTCAACCTAGAAGAACAAAATTTGTGAGCCAGTTAGGATTTGAGTACTGATCATTACCACCAAGTATCATCAATATTGGGAGAAAAAATATTTGCTGGTATTTCGGAAAGTCGTTAATTCTTAGAAGCTTTGCAACCCCTCTCAATGAAAGTGTTTTTCCACAGTCTGTGCCTAGGGCTACTGGAAGAGAAAACAAACCATAGAAACAAAACTGAGAAGTCCTTTATTTTGTAAAGTTTCAGAGAGCTACTACAATCCATGTTGGATTTCAGTTCCAAATTCATCTATCTATATAGGAGAGAACAGAGGGAAACCTAAATATAAAAACTGCTACTGTAGACGAACGCTTCAACCTAGAAGAACCAAATTTGGTGAGCCAAGTGGGATTTGTGTACTGATCATGACCACCAAGTATCATCCAGATTGGGTGAAAAAATATTAGCTGGTATTTCGGAAACTCGTTAATTCTTAGAAGCTTGGCAACCCCTCTAGATGAAAGTGCTTTTCCACAGTCTGTGCCTAGGGCTACTTGAAGAGGAAACAAACCATAGAGACAAAACGGAGAATTCCTTTATTTTGTCAAGTTTCAAAGAGCTACTACAAAAAATGTTGGATTTAGAGTTCCAAATTCATCTATCTATATAGGAGAGAACAGAGGGAAACCATAATATAAAAACTGCTACTGTAGACGAACGCTTCAACATAGAAGAACAAAATTGGTGAGCCAATTGGGATTTGAGTACTGATCATGACCACCAAGTATCATCAAGATTGGGTGAAAAAATGTTTCCTGTATTTCGGAAACTCGTTAATTCTTAGAAGCTTGGCAACCCCTCTCGATGAAAGTGCTTTTCCACAGTCTGTGCCTAGGGCTACTTGAAGAGGAAACAAACCATAGAGACAAAACTGAGAACACTTTATTTTGTCAAGTTTCAAAGAGCTACTACGAACCATGTTGGATTGAGAGTTCCAAATTCATCTATCTATATAGGAGAGAGCAGAGGGAAACCTAAATATAAAAACTGCTACTGTAGACGAACACTTCAACCTAGAAGAACAAAATTTGGTGAGCCAAGTGGGATTTGTGTACTGATCATGACCACCAAGTATCATCAAGATTGGTTGAAAAAATATTTGCTGGTATTTCGGAAACTCGTTAATTCTTAGAAGCTTTGCAACCCCTCTCGATGAAAGTGCTTTTCCACAGTCTGTGCCTAGGGCTACTTGAAGAGGAAACAAACCATAGAGACAAAACTGAGAACTCCTTTATTTTGTCAAGTTTCAAAGAGCTACTACGAACCATGTTGCATTTAGAATTCCAAATTCATCTATCTATATAGGAGAGAACAGAGTGAAACCTAAATATAAACTGCTACTGTAGACGAACGCTTCAACCTAGAAGAACAAAATTTGGTGAGCCAAGTGGGATTTGTGTACTGATCATTACCACCAAGTATCATCAAGATTGGGTGAAAAAATATTTGCCGGTATTTCGGAAACTCGTTAATTCTTAGAAGCTTGGCAACCCCTCTCGATGAAAGTGCTTTTCCACAGTCTGTTCTTAGGGCTACTTGAAGAAGAAACAAACCATAGAGACAAAACAGAGAACTCCTTTATTTTTTCAAGTTTCAATGAGCTACTACAAACCATGTTGGATTTAGAGTTCCAAATTCATCTATCTATATAGGAGAGAACAGAGGGGAACCTAAATATAAACTACTACTGTAGACGAACGCTTCAACCTAGAAGAACAAAATTTGGTGAGCCAAGTGGGATTTGTGTACTGATCATTACCACCAAGTATCATCAAGATTGGGTGAAAAAATATTTGCTGGTATTTCGGAAACTCGTTAATTTTTAGAAGCTTGGCAACCCCTTTCGATGAAAGTGCTTTTCCACAGTCTGTGCCTAGGGCTACTTGAAGAGGAAACAAACCATAGAGACAAAACTGAGAACTCCTTTATTTTGTCAACTTTCAAAAAGCTACTACGAACCATGTTTGATTTAGAGTTCCAAATTCATCTATCTATAGAGGAGAGAACAGAGGGAAACCTAAATATAAAAACTGCTACTGTAGACGAACACTTCAACCTAGAAGAACAAAATTTGGTGAGCCAAGTGGGATTTGTGTACTGATCATGACCACCAAGTTTCATCAAGTTTGGGTGAAAAAATATTTGCTGGTATTTCGGAAACTCGTTAATTCTTAGAAGCTTTGCAACCCCTCTCGATGAAAGTGCTTTTCCACAGTCTGTGCCTAGGGCTACTTGAAGAGGAAACAAACCATAGAGACAAAACTGAGAACTGCTTTATTTTGTCAAGTTTCAAAGAGCTACTACGAACCATGTTGCATTTAGAGTTCCAAATTCATCTATCTATATAGGAGAGAACAGAGTGAAACCTAAACATAAACTACTACTGTAGACGAACGCTTCAACCTAGAAGAACAAAATTTGGTGAGACAAGTGGGATTTGTGTACTGATCATTACCACCAAGTATCATCAAGATTGGGTGAAAAAATGTTTACTGTATTTCGGAAACTCGTTAATTCTTAGAAGCTTGGCAACCCCTCTCGATGAAAGTGCTTTTCCACAGTCTGTGTCTAGGGCTACTTGAAGAGGAAACAAACCATAGAGACAAAACTGAGAACACTTTATTTTGTCAAGTTTCAAAGAGCTACTACAAAAAATGTTGGATTTAGAGTTCCAAATTCATCTATCTATATAGGAGAGAACAGAGGGAAACCAAAATATAAAAACTGCTACTGTAGACGAACGCTTCAACCTAGAGAACAAAATTTGGTGAGCCAAGTGGGATTTGTGTACTGATCATTACCACCAAGTATCATCAAGATTGGGTGAAAAAATATTTGCTGGTATTTCAAAAACTCCTTAATTCTTAGAAGCTTGGCAACCCCTCTCGATGAAAGTGCTTTTCCACAGTCTGTGCCTAGGGCTACTTGCAGAGGAAACAAACCATAGAGATAAACTGAGAAGTCCTTTATTTTGTCAAGTTTCAAAGAATAACTACAATCCATGTTTGATTTAGAGTTCCAAATTCATCTATCTATATAGGAGAGAACAGAGGGAAACCTAAATATAAAAACTGCTACTGTAGACGAACGCTTCAACATAGAAGAACAAAATTTGTGAGCCAAGTGGGATTTGAGTACTGATCATTACCACCAAGTATCATCAATATTGGGAGAAAAAATATTTGCTGGTATTTCGGGAAGTCGTTAATTCTTAGAAGCTTTGCAACCCCTCTCAATGAAAGTGCTTTTCCACAGTCTGTGCCTAGGGCTACTTGAAGAGGAAACAAACCATAGAGACAAAACTGAGAACTCCTTTATTTTGTAAGTTTCAAAGAGCTACTACAAACCATGTTGGATTTAGAGTTCCAAATTCATCTATCTATATAGGAGAGAACAGAGGGAACCCTAAATATAAAAACTGCTACTGTAGACGAACGCTTTAACCTAGAAGAACAAAATTTGTTGAGCCCAGTGGGATTTGTGCAGTGATCATTACCACCAAGTATCATCAAGATTGGGTGAAAAAAATATTTGCTGGTATTTCGGAAACTTGTTAATTCTTAGAATTTTTTCAACCCCTCTTGATGAAAGTGCTTTTCACAGCTGTGCCTAGGGCTACTTGAAGAGGAAACAAACCATAGAGACAAAACTGAGAACTCCTTTATTTTGTCATGTTTCAAAGAGCTACTTCGAACCATGTTGGATTTAGAGTTCCTAATTCATCTATCTATATAGGCGAGAACAGAGGGAAACCTAAATATAAAAACTGCTACTGTAGATGAACACTTCAAACTAGAAGAACAAAATTTGGTGAGCCAAGTGGGATTTCTGTACTGATCATTACAACCAAGTATCATCAAGATTGGGTGAAAAAATATTTGCTGGTATTTCGGAAACACGTTAATTCTTAGAAGCTTGGCAACCCCTCTCAATGAAAGTGCTTTTCAACAGTCTGTGCCTAGGGCTACTTGAAGAGAAACAAACCATAGAGACAAAATTGAGAGCTCCTTTATTTTGTCAAGTTTCAAAGAATTACAACAATCCATGTTGGATCTAGAGTCCCAAATTCATCTATCCATATAGGAGAGAACAGAGGGAAACCTAAATATAAAAACTGCTACTGTACACGAACGCTTCAACCTAGAAGAACAAAATTTGGTGAGAGTCGTGGGATTTGGGTACTGATCATTACCACCAAGTATCATCAAGATTGGGTGAAAAATAGTTTCCTGTATTTCAGGAACTCGTTAATTCTTAGAAGCTTGGCAACCCCTCTCGATGAAAGTGCTTTTCCACAGTCTGTGCCTAGGGCTACTTGAAGAGGAAACAAACCATAGAGACAAAACTGAGAACACTTTATTTTGTCAAGTTTCAAAGAGCTACTACGAACCATGTTGGATTCAGAGTTCCAAATTCATCTATCTATATAGGAGAGAACAGAGTGAAACCTAAATATAAACTGCTACTATAGACGAACGCTTCAACCTAGAAGAACAAAATTTGGTGAGACAAGTGGGATTTGTGTACTGATCATTACCAGCAAGTATCATCAAGATTGGGTGAAAAAATATGTGCTGGTATTTCTGAAATTCGTTAATTATTAGAAGCTTGGCAACCCCTCTCGATGAAAGTGCTTTTCCACAGTCTGTTCTTAGGGCTACTTGAAGAAGAAACAAACCATACAGACAAAACAGAGAACTCCTTTATTTTGTCAAGTTTCAATGAGCTACTACAAACCATGTTGGATTTAGAGTTCCAAATTCATCTATCTATATAAGAGAGAACAGAGGGGAACCTAAATATAAAAACTGCTACTGTAGACGAGCGCTTCAACCTAGAAGAACAAAATTTGGTGAGCCAAGTGGGATTTGTGTACTGATCATTACCACCAAGTATCATCCAGATTGGGTGAAAAAATATTAGCTGGTATTTCGGAAACTCGTTAATTCTTAGAAGCTTGGCAAGGCCTCTCATTGAAAGTGCTTTTCCACAGTCTGTGCCTAGGGCTACTTGAAGAGGAAAAAAACCATAGAGACAAAACGGAGAACTCCTTTATTTTGTCAAATTTCACAGAGCTACTACAAAAAATGTTGGATTTAGAGTTCCAAATTCATCTAATTATATAGTCGAGAACAGAGGGAAACCAAAATATAAAAACTGCTACTGTAGACGCACGCTTCAACCTAGAGAACAAAATTTGGTGAGCCAAGTGGGATTTGTGTACTGATCATTACAACCAAGTATCATCAAGATTGGGTGAAAAAATGTTTGCTGGTATTTCGGAAACTCGTTAATTCTTAGAAGCTTGGCAACCCCTCTCGATGAAATTGCTATTCCACAGTATGTGCCTAGGGGTACTTGAAGAGGAAACAAACCATAGAGACAAAACTGAGAACTCCTTTATTTTTTCAAGTTTCAAAGAGCTACTACAAACCATGTTGGATTTAGAGTTCCAAATTCATCTATCTATATAGGGAGACAGAGGGAAAACTAAATATAAAAACTGCTACTGTAGACGAACGCTTCAACCTAGAAGAACAAAATTTGGTGAGCCAAGTGGGATTTGTGTACTGATCATTACCACCAAGTATCATCAAGATTGGGTGAAAAAATATTTGCTGGTATTTCGGAAAGTCGTTAATTCTTAGAAGCTTTGTAACCCCTCTCGATGAAAGTGTTTTTCCACAGTCTGTGCCTAGGGCTACTGGAAGAGAAAACAAACCATAGAAACAAAACTGAGATGTCCTTTATTTTGTAAAGTTTCAGAGAGCTACTACAATCCATGTTGGATTTAGAGTTCCAAATTCATCTATCTATATAGGAGAGAACAGAGGGAAACCTAAATATAAAAACTGCTAATGTAGACGAACGCATCAACCTAGATGAACAAAATTTGGTGAGCCAAGTGGGATTTGTGTACTGATCATTACCACCAAGTATCATCAAGATTGGGTGAAAAAATATTTGCTGGTATTTCGGAAACTCGTTAATTTTTAGAAGCTTGGCAACCCCTTTCGATGAAAGTGCTTTTCCACAGTCTGTGCCTAGGGCTACTTGAAGAGGAAACAAACCATAGAGACAAAACTGAGAACTCCTTTATTTTGTCAACTTTCAAAAAGCTACTACGAACCATGTTTGATTTAGAGTTCCAAATTCATCTATCTATAGAGGAGAGAACAGAGGGAAACCTAAATATAAAAACTGCTACTGTAGACGAACACTTCAACCTAGAAGAACAAAATTTGGTGAGCCAAGTGGGATTTGTGTACTGATCATGACCACCAAGTATCATCAAGTTTGGGTGAAAAAATATTTGCTGGTATTTCGGAAACTCGTTAATTCTTAGAAGCTTTGCAACCCCTCTCGATGAAAGTGCTTTTCCACAGTCTGTGCCTAGGGCTACTTGAAGAGGAAACAAACCATAGAGACAAAACTGAGAACTGCTTTATTTTGTCAAGTTTCAAAGAGCTACTACGAACCATGTTGCATTTAGAGTTCCAAATTCATCTATCTATATAGGAGAGAACAGAGTGAAACCTAAATATAAACTACTACTGTAGACGAACGCTTCAACCTAGAAGAACAAAATTTGGTGAGACAAGTGGGATTTGTGTACTGATCATTACCACCAAGTATCATCAAGATTGGGTGAAAAAATGTTTCCTGTATTTCGGAAACTCGTTAATTCTTAGAAGCTTGGCAACCCCTCTCGATGAAAGTGCTTTTCCACAGTCTGTGTCTAGGGCTACTTGAAGAGGAAACAAACCATAGAGACAAAACTGAGAACACTTTATTTTGTCAAGTTTCAAAGAGCTACTACAAAAAATGTTGGATTTACAGTTCCAAATTCATCTATCTATATAGGGGAGAACAGAGGGAAACCAAAATATAAAAACTGCTACTGTAGACGAACGCTTCAACCTAGAGAACAAAATTTGGTGAGCCAAGTGGGATTTGTGTACTGATCATTACCACCAAGTATCATCAAGATTGGGTGAAAAAATATTTGCTGGTATTTCAGAAACTCCTTAATTCTTAGAAGCTTGGCAACCCCTCTCGATGAAAGTGCTTTTCCACAGTCTGTGCCTAGGGCTACTTGCAGAGGAAACAAACCATAGAGATAAACTGAGAAGTCCTTTATTTTGTCAAGTTTCAAAGAATAACTACAATCCATGTTTGATTTAGAGTTCCAAATTCATCTATCTATATAGGAGAGAACAGAGGGAAACCTAAATATAAAAACTGCTACTGTAGACGAACGCTTCAACATAGAAGAACAAAATTTGTGAGCCAAGTGGGATTTGAGTACTGATCATTACCACCAAGTATCATCAATATTGGGAGAAAAAATATTTGCTGGTATTTCGGAAAGTCGTTAATTCTTAGAAGCTTTGCAACCCCTCTCAATGAAAGTGCTTTTCCACAGTCTGTGCCTAGGGCTACTTGAAGAGGAAACAAACCATAGAGACAAAACTGAGAACTCCTTTATTTTGTAAGTTTCAAAGAGCTACTACGAACCATGTTGGATTTAGAGTTCCAAATTCATCTATCTATATAGGAGAGAACAGAGGGAAACCTAAATATAAAAACTGCTACTGTAGACGAACGCTTTAACCTAGAAGAACAAAATTTGTTGAGCCCAGTGGGATTTGTGCAGTGATCATGACCACCAAGTATCATCAAGTTTGGGTGAAAAAATATTTGCTGGTATTTCAGAAACTCGTTAATTCTTAGAAGCTTTGCAACCCCTCTCGATGAAAGTGCTTTTCCACAGTCTGTGCCTAGGGCTACTTGAAGAGGAAACAAACCATAGAGACAAAACTGAGAACTGCTTTATTTTGTCAAGTTTCAAAGAGCTACTACGAACCATGTTGCATTTAGAGTTCCAAATTCATCTATCTATATAGGAGAGAACAGAGTGAAACCTAAATATAAACTACTACTGTAGACGAACGCTTCAACCTAGAAGAACAAAATTTGGTGAGACAAGTGGGATTTGTGTACTGATCATTACCACCAAGTATCATCAAGATTGGGTGAAAAAATGTTTCCTGTATTTCGGAAACTCGTTAATTCTTAGAAGCTTGGCAACCCCTCTCGATGAAAGTGCTTTTCCACAGTCTGTGTCTAGGGCTACTTGAAGAGGAAACAAACCATAGAGACAAAACTGAGAACACTTTATTTTGTCAAGTTTCAAGGGCTACTACAAAAAATGTTGGATTTAGAGTTCCAAATTCATCTATCTATATAGGAGAGAACAGAGGGAAACCAAAATATAAAAACTGCTACTGTAGACGAACGCTTCAATCTAGAAAACAAAATTTGGTGAGCCAAGTGGGATTTGTGTACTGATCATTACCACCAAGTATCATCAAGATTGGGTGAAAAAATATTTGCTGGTATTTCAGAAACTCCTTAATTCTTAGAAGCTTGGCAACCCCTCTCGATGAAAGTGCTTTTCCACAGTCTGTGCCTAGGGCTACTTGCAGAGGAAACAAACCATAGAGATAAACTGAGAAGTCCTTTATTTTGTCAAGTTTCAAAGAATAACTACAATCCATGTTTGATTTAGAGTTCCAAATTCATCTATCTATATAGGAGAGAACAGAGGGAAACCTAAATATAAAAACTGCTACTGTAGATGAACGCTTCAACATAGAAGAACAAAATTTGTGAGCCAAGTGGGATTTGAGTACTGATCATTACCACCAAGTATCATCAATATTGGGAGAAAAAATATTTGCTGGTATTTCGGAAAGTCGTTAATTCTTAGAAGCTTTGCAACCCCTCTCAATGAAAGTGCTTTTCCACAGTCTGTGCCTAGGGCTACTTGAAGAGGAAACAAACCATAGAGACAAAACTGAGAACTCCTTTATTTTGTAAGTTTCAAAGAGCTACTACAAACCATGTTGGATTTAGAGTTCCAAATTCATCTATCTATATAGGAGAGAACAGAGGGAACCCTAAATATAAAAACTGCTACTGTAGACGAACGCTTTAACCTAGAAGAACAAAATTTGTTGAGCCCAGTGGGATTTGTGCAGTGATCATTACCACCAAGTATCATCAAGATTGGGTGAAAAAATATTTGCTGGTATTTCGGAAACTTGTTAATTCTTAGAATTTTTTCAACCCCTCTCGATGAAAGTGCTTTTCCACAGCTGTGCCTAGGGCTACTTGAAGAGGAAACAAACCATAGAGACAAAACTGAGAACTCCTTTATTTTGTCATGTTTCAAAGAGCTATTACGAACCATGTTGGATTTAGAGTTCCTAATTCATCTATCTATATAGGCGAGAACAGAGGGAAACCTAAATATAAAAACTGCTACTGTAGACGAACACTTCAAACTAGAAGAACAAAATTTGGTGAGCCAAGTGGGATTTCTGTACTGATCATTACAACCAAGTATCATCAAGATTGGGTGAAAAAATATTTGCTGGTATTTCGGAAACACGTTAATTCTTAGAAGCTTGGCAACCCCTCTCAATGAAAGTGCTTTTCAACAGTCTGTGCCTAGGGCTACTTGAAGAGAAACAAACCATAGAGACAAAATTGAGAGCTCCTTTATTTTGTCAAGTTTCAAAGAATTACTACAATCCATGTTGGATCTAGAGTCCCAAATTCATCTATCCATATAGGAGAGAACAGAGGGAAACCTAAATATAAAAACTGCTACTGTACACGAACGCTTCAACCTAGAAGAACAAAATTTGGTGAGAGTCGTGGGATTTGGGTACTGATCATTACCACCAAGTATCATCAAGATTGGGTGAAAAATAGTTTCCTGTATTTCAGGAACTCGTTAATTCTTAGAAGCTTGGCAACCCCTCTCGATGAAAGTGCTTTTCCACAGTCTGTGCCTAGGGCTACTTGAAGAGGAAACAAACCATAGAGACAAAACTGAGAACACTTTATTTTGTCAAGTTTCAAAGAGCTACTACGAACCATGTTGGATTCAGAGTTCCAAATTCATCTATCTATATAGGAGAGAACAGAGTGAAACCTAAATATAAACTGCTACTATAGACGAACGCTTCAACCTAGAAGAACAAAATTTGGTGAGACAAGTGGGATTTGTGTACTGATCATTACCAGCAAGTATCATCAAGATTGGGTGAAAAAATATTTGCTGGTATTTCTGAAATTCGTTAATTATTAGAAGCTTGGCAACCCCTCTCGATGAAAGTGCTTTTCCACAGTCTGTTCTTAGGGCTACTTGAAGAAGAAACAAACCATACAGACAAAACAGAGAACTCCTTTATTTTGTCAAGTTTCAATGAGCTACTACAAACCATTTTGGATTTAGAGTTCCAAATTCATCTATCTATATAGGAGAGAACAGAGGGGAACCTAAATATAAAAACTGCTACTGTAGACGAGCGCTTCAACCTAGAAGAACAAAATTTGGTGAGCCAAATGGGATTTGTGTACTGATCATTACCACCAAGTATCATCCAGATTGGGTGAAAAAATATTAGCTGGTATTTCGGAAACTCGTTAATTCTTAGAAGCTTGGCAAGGCCTCTCATTGAAAGTGCTTTTCCACAGTCTGTGCCTAGGGCTACTTGAAGAGGAAAAAAACCATAGAGACAAAACGGAGAACTCCTTTATTTTGTCAAATTTCACAGAGCTACTACAAAAAATGTTGGATTTAGAGTTCCAAATTCATCTAATTATATAGTCGAGAACAGAGGGAAACCAAAATATAAAAACTGCTACTGTAGACGCACGCTTCAACCTAGAGAACAAAATTTGGTGAGCCAAGTGGGATTTGTGTACTGATCATTACAACCAAGTATCATCAAGATTGGGTGAAAAAATGTTTGCTGGTATTTCGGAAACTCGTTAATTCTTAGAAGCTTGGCAACCCCTCTCGATGAAATTGCTATTCCACAGTATGTGCCTAGGGGTACTTGAAGAGGAAACAAACCATAGAGACAAAACTGAGAACTCCTTTATTTTTTCAAGTTTCAAAGAGCTACTACAAACCATGTTGGATTTAGAGTTCCAAATTCATCTATCTATATAGGGAGACAGAGGGAAAACTAAATATAAAAACTGCTACTGTCGACGAACGCTTCAACCTAGAAGAACAAAATTTGGTGAGCCACGTGGGATTTGTGTACTGATCATTACCACCAAGTATTATCAAGATTGGGTGAAAAAATATTTTCTGGTATTTCGGAAACTCGTTAATTCTTAGAAGCTTGGCAACCCCTCTCGATGAAAGTGCTTTTCCAGAGTCTGTGCTTAGGGCTACTTGAAGAGAAACAAACCATAGAGACAAAATTGAGAGCTCCTTTATTTTGTCAAGTTTCAAAGAATTACTACAATCCATGTTGGATCTAGAGTCCCAAATTCATCTATCCATATAGGAGAGAACAGAGGGAAACCTAAATATAAAAACTGCTACTGTACACGAACGCTTCAACCTAGAAGAACAAAATTTGGTGAGAGTCGTGGGATTTGGGTACTGATCATTACCACCAAGTATCATCAAGATTGGGTGAAAAATAGTTTCCTGTATTTCAGGAACTCGTTAATTCTTAGAAGCTTGGCAACCCCTCTCGATGAAAGTGCTTTTCCACAGTCTGTGCCTAGGGCTACTTGAAGAGGAAACAAACCATAGAGACAAAACTGAGAACACTTTATTTTGTCAAGTTTCAAAGAGCTACTACGAACCATGTTGGATTCAGAGTTCCAAATTCATCTATCTATATAGGAGAGAACAGAGTGAAACCTAAATATAAACTGCTACTATAGACGAACGCTTCAACCTAGAAGAACAAAATTTGGTGAGACAAGTGGGATTTGTGTACTGATCATTACCAGCAAGTATCATCAAGATTGGGTGAAAAAATATTTGCTGGTATTTCTGAAATTCGTTAATTATTAGAAGCTTGGCAACCCCTCTCGATGAAAGTGCTTTTCCACAGTCTGTTCTTAGGGCTACTTGAAGAAGAAACAAACCATACAGACAAAACAGAGAACTCCTTTATTTTGTCAAGTTTCAATGAGCTACTACAAACCATGTTGGATTTAGAGTTCCAAATTCATCTATCTATATAGGAGAGAACAGAGGGGAACCTAAATATAAAAACTGCTACTGTAGACGAGCGCTTCAACCTAGAAGAACAAAATTTGGTGAGCCAAATGGGATTTGTGTACTGATCATTACCACCAAGTATCATCCAGATTGGGTGAAAAAATATTAGCTGGTATTTCGGAAACTCGTTAATTCTTAGAAGCTTGGCAAGGCCTCTCATTGAAAGTGCTTTTCCACAGTCTGTGCCTAGGGCTACTTGAAGAGGAAAAAAACCATAGAGACAAAACGGAGAACTCCTTTATTTTGTCAAATTTCACAGAGCTACTACAAAAAATGTTGGATTTAGAGTTCCAAATTCATCTAATTATATAGTCGAGAACAGAGGGAAACCAAAATATAAAAACTGCTACTGTAGACGCACGCTTCAACCTAGAGAACAAAATTTGGTGAGCCAAGTGGGATTTGTGTACTGATCATTACAACCAAGTATCATCAAGATTGGGTGAAAAAATGTTTGCTGGTATTTCGGAAACTCGTTAATTCTTAGAAGCTTGGCAACCCCTCTCGATGAAATTGCTATTCCACAGTATGTGCCTAGGGGTACTTGAAGAGGAAACAAACCATAGAGACAAAACTGAGAACTCCTTTATTTTTTCAAGTTTCAAAGAGCTACTACAAACCATGTTGGATTTAGAGTTCCAAATTCATCTATCTATATAGGGAGACAGAGGGAAAACTAAATATAAAAACTGCTACTGTCGACGAACGCTTCAACCTAGAAGAACAAAATTTGGTGAGCCACGTGGGATTTGTGTACTGATCATTACCACCAAGTATTATCAAGATTGGGTGAAAAAATATTTTCTGGTATTTCGGAAACTCGTTAATTCTTAGAAGCTTGGCAACCCCTCTCGATGAAAGTGCTTTTCCAGAGTCTGTGCTTAGGGCTACTTGAAGAAGAAACAAACCATAGAGACAAAACAGAGAACTCCTTTATTTTGTCAAGTTTCAAAGAGCTACTACAAAAAATGTTGGATTTAGAGTTCCAAATTCATCTATCTATATAGGAGAGAACAGAGTGGAACCTAAATATAAAAACTGCTGCTGTAGACGAACGCTTCAACCTAGAAGAACAAAAATTTGGAGAGCCAAGTGGGATTTGTATACTGATCATTACCACCAAGTATCATCCAGATTGGGTGAAAAAATATTAGCTGGTGTTTCGGAAACTCCTTAATTCTTTGAAGCTTGGCAACCCTTCTAGATGAAAGTACTTTTCCACATTTGTGCCTAGGGCTACTTGAAGAGGAAACAAACAATAGAGACAAAACAGAGAACTCTTTTATTTTGTCAAGTTTCAAAGAGCTACTACAAAAAATGTTGGATATAGAATTCCAAATTCATCTATCTATTAGGAGAGAACAGAGGGAAACCAAAATATAAAAACTGCTACTGTAGACGAACGCTTCTACCTAGAGAAGAAAATTTGGTGAGCCAAGTGGGATTTGTGTACTGATCATTACCACAAAGTATCATCAAGATTGGGTGAAAAATTATTTGCTGGTATTTTGGAAACTCGTTAATTCTAAGAAGCTTGGCAACCATTCTCGATGAAAGTGCTTTTCCACAGTCTGTGCCTAGGGCTACTTGCAGAGGAAACAAACCATAGAGATAAACTGAGAAGTCCTTTATTTTGTCAAGTTTCAAAGCATTACTATAATCCATGTTTGATTTAGAGTTCCAAATTCATCTATCTATATAGGAGAGAACAGAGGGAAACCTAAATATAAAAACTGCTACTGTAGACGAACGCTTCAACATAGAAGAACAAAATTTGTGAGCCAAGTGGGATTTGAGTACTGATCATTACCACCGAGTATCATCAAGATTGGGACAAAAAATATTTGCTGGTATTTTGGAATCTCGTTAATTCTTAGAAGCTTGGCAACCCCTCTCAATGAAAGTGCTTTTCCACAGTCTGTGCCTAGGGCTACTTGAAGAGAAAACAAACCATAGAGACAAAACTGAGAAGTCCTTTATTTTGTCAAGTTTGAAAGAATTACTACAATCCATGTTGGATTTAGAGTTCCAAATTCATCTATCTATATAGGAGAGAATAGAGTGAAACCTAAATATAAACTGCTACTGTAGACGAACGCTTCAACCTAGAAGAACAAATTTGGTGAGCCAAGTGGGATTTGTGTACTTATCATTAACACCAAGTATCATCAAGATTGGGTGAAAAAATATTTGCTGGTATTTCGAAAACTCGTTAATTCTTAGAAGCTTGGCAACCCCTCTCGATGAAAGTGCTTTTCCACAGTCTGTGCCTAGGGCTACTTGAAGAGTAAACAAACCATAGAGACAAAACTGAGAACTCCTTTATTTTGTCAAGTTTCCAAGAGCTTCTACCAACCACGTTGGATTTAGGGTTCCAAATTCATCTATATATATAGGAGAAAACAGAGGGAAACCTAAATATAAAAACTGCTACTGTAAACGAACACTTCAAACTAGAAGAACAAAATTTGGAGAGCCAAGTGGGATTTGTGTACTGATCATTACCACCAAGTATCATCAAGATTGGGTAAAAAAATATTTGCTGGTATTTCGGAAACACGTAAATTCTTAGACGCTTGGCAACCCCTCTCAATGAAAGAGCTTTTCAACAGTCTGTGCCTAGGGCTACGTGAAGAGGAAACAAACCATAGAGACAAAACTGAGAGCTCCTTTATTTTGTCAAGTTTCAAAGAATTACTACAAACCATGTTGGATTTAGAGTTCCAAATTCATCTATCTATATAGGAGAGAACAGAGTGAAACCTAAATATAAACTGCTACTATAGACGAACGCTTCAACCTAGAAGAACAAAATTTGGTGAGACAAGTGGGATTTGTGTACTGATCATTACCAGCAAGTATCATCAAGATTGGGTGAAAAAATATTTGCTGGTATTTCTGAAATTCGTTAATTATTAGAAGCTTGGCAACCCCTCTCGATGAAAGTGCTTTTCCACAGTCTGTTCTTAGGGCTACTTGAAGAAGAAACAAACCATACAGACAAAACAGAGAACTCCTTTATTTTGTCAAGTTTCAATGAGCTACTACAAACCATGTTGGATTTAGAGTTCCAAATTCATCTATCTATATAGGAGAGAACAGAGGGGAACCTAAATATAAAAACTGCTACTGTAGACGAACGCTTCAACCTAGAAGAACAAAATTTGGTGAGCCAAGTGGGATTTATGTACTGATCATTACCACCTAGTATCATCCAGATTGGGTGAAAAAATATTTGCTGGTATTTCGGAAACTCGTTAATTCTTAGAAGCTTGGCAAGGCCTCTCATTGAAAGTGCTTTTCCACAGTCTGTGCCTAGGGCTACTTGAAGAGGAAAAAAACCATAGAGACAAAACGGAGAACTCCTTTATTTTGTCAAATTTCACAGAGCTACTACAAAAAATGTTGGATTTAGAGTTCCAAATTCATCTAATTATATAGTCGAGAACAGAGGGAAACCAAAATATAAAAACTGCTACTGTAGACGCACGCTTCAACCTAGAGAACAAAATTTGGTGAGCCAAGTGGGATTTGTGTACTGATCATTACAACCAAGTATCATCAAGATTGGGTGAAAAAATGTTTGCTGGTATTTCGGAAACTCGTTAATTCTTAGAAGCTTGGCAACCCCTCTCGATGAAATTGCTATTCCACAGTATGTGCCTAGGGGTACTTGAAGAGGAAACAAACCATAGAGACAAAACTGAGAACTCCTTTATTTTTTCAAGTTTCAAAGAGCTACTACAAACCATGTTGGATTTAGAGTTCCAAATTCATCTATCTATATAGGGAGACAGAGGGAAAACTAAATATAAAAACTGCTACTGTAGACGAACGCTTCAACCTAGAAGAACAAAATTTGGTGAGCCAAGTGGGATTTGTGTACTGATCATTACCACCAAGTATCATCAAGAGTGGGTGAAAAAATATTTGCTGGTATTTCTGAAACTCGTTAATTCTTAGAAGGTTGGCAACCCCTCTCAATGAAAGTGTTTTTCCACAGTCTGTGCCTAGGGCTACTTGAAGAGGACACAAACCATAGAGACAAAACTGAGAACACTTTATTATGTCAAGTTTCAAAGAGCTACTATGAACCATGTTGGATTGAGAGTTCCAAATTCATCTATCTATATAGGAGAGAGCAGAGTGGAACCTAAATATAAAAACTGCTACTGTAGACGAACGCTTCAACCTAGAAGAACAAAATTTGGTGAGCCACGTGGGATTTGTGTACTGATCATTACCACCAAGTATTATCAAGATTGGGTGAAAAAATATTTTCTGGTATTTCGGAAACTCGTTAATTCTTAGAAGCTTGGCAACCCCTCTCGATGAAAGTGCTTTTCCAGAGTCTGTGCTTAGGGCTACTTGAAGAGGAAACAAACCATAGAGACAAAACAGAGAACTCCTTTATTTTGTCAAGTTTCAAAGAGCTACTACAAAAAATGTTGGATTTAGAGTTCCAAATTCATCTATCTATATAGGAGAGAACAGAGGGGAACCTAAATATAAAAACTGCTGCTGTAGACGAACGCTTCAACCTAGAAGAACAAAAATTTGGAGAGCCAAGTGGGATTTGTATACTGATCATTACCACCAAGTATCATCCAGATTGGGTGAAAAAATATTAGCTGGTGTTTCGGAAACTCCTTAATTCTTTGAAGCTTGGCAACCCTTCTAGATGAAAGTACTTTTCCACATTTGTGCCTAGGGCTACTTGAAGAGGAAACAAACAATAGAGACAAAACAGAGAACTCTTTTATTTTGTCAAGTTTCAAAGAGCTACTACAAAAAATGTTGGATATAGAATTCCAAATTCATCTATCTATTAGGAGAGAACAGAGGGAAACCAAAATATAAAAACTGCTACTGTAGACGAACGCTTCAACCTAGAGAAGAAAATTTGGTGAGCCAAGTGGGATTTGTGTACTGATCATTACCACAAAGTATCATCAAGATTGGGTGAAAAATTATTTGCTGGTATTTTGGAAACTCGTTAATTCTTAGAAGCTTGGCAACCATTCTCGATGAAAGTGCTTTTCCACAGTCTGTGCCTAGGGCTACTTGCAGAGGAAACAAACCATAGAGATAAACTGAGAAGTCCTTTATTTTGTCAAGTTTCAAAGCATTACTATAATCCATGTTTGATTTAGAGTTCCAAATTCATCTATCTATATAGGAGAGAACAGAGGGAAACCTAAATATAAAAACTGCTACTGTAGACGAACGCTTCAACATAGAAGAACAAAATTTGTGAGCCAAGTGGGATTTGAGTACTGATCATTACCACCGAGTATCATCAAGATTGGGACAAAAAATATTTGCTGGTATTTGGAATCTCGTTAATCTTAGAAGCTTGGCAACCCCTCTCAATGAAAGTGCTTTTCCACAGTCTGTGCCTAGGGCTACTTGAAGAGAAAACAAACCATAGAGACAAAACTGAGAAGTCCTTTATTTTGTCAAGTTTGAAAGAATTACTACAATCCATGTTGGATTTAGAGTTCCAAATTCATCTATCTATATAGGAGAGAATAGAGTGAAACCTAAATATAAACTGCTACTGTAGACGAACGCTTCAACCTAGAAGAACAAATTAGGTGAGCCAAGTGGGATTTGTGTACTTATCATTAACACCAAGTATCATCAAGATTGGGTGAAAAAATATTTGCTGGTATTTCGAAAACTCGTTAATTCTTAGAAGCTTGGCAACCCCTCTCGATGAAAGTGCGTTTCCACAGTCTGTGCCTAGGGCTACTTGAAGAGTAAACAAACCATAGAGACAAAACTGAGAACTCCTTTATTTTGTCAAGTTTCCAAGAGCTTCTACGAACCACGTTGGATTTAGGGTTCCAAATTCATCTATATATATAGGAGAAAACAGAGGGAAACCTAAATATAAAAACTGCTACTGTAAACGAACACTTCAAACTAGAAGAACAAAATTTGGAGAGCCAAGTGGGATTTGTGTACTGATCATTACCACCAAGTATCATCAAGATTGGGTAAAAAAATATTTGCTGGTATTTCGGAAACACGTAAATTCTTAGACGCTTGGCAACCCCTCTCAATGAAAGTGCTTTTCAACAGTCTGTGCCTAGGGCTACGTGAAGAGGAAACAAACCATAGAGACAAAACTGAGAGCTCCTTTACTTTGTCAAGTTTCAAAGAATTACTACAATCCATGTTGGATTTAGAGTTCCAAATTCATCTATCTATATAAAGAGACAGAGGGAAACCTAAATATAAAAACTGCTACTGTAGACGAACGCTTCAACCTAGAAGAACAAAATTTGGTGAGCCAAGTGGGATTTGTGTACTTATCATTACCACCAAGTATCATCAAGATTGGTGAAAAAATGTTTGCTGGTATTTCGGAAACTCTTTAATTCTTAGAAGCTTGGCAACCCCTCTCGATGAAAGTTCTTTTCCACAGTCTGTGCCTAGGGCTACTTGAAAAGGAAACAAACCATAGAGAAAAAACTGAGAACTCCTTTATTTTTTCAAGTTTCAGAGAGCTACTACGAACCATGTTGGATTGAGAGTTCCAAATTCATCTATGTATATATGAGAGAACAGAGGAAACCTAAATATAAAAACTGCTACTGTAGACGAACGCTTCAACTTAGAAGAAAAAAATTTGGTGAGACAAAGTTGGATTTGTGTACTGATCATTACCACCAAGTATCATCAAGATTGGGTGAATAAATATATGCTGGTATTTCGGAAACTCGTTAATTCTTAGAGGCTTGGCAACCCCTCTCGATGAAAGTGCTTTTCCACAGCTGTGCCTAGGGATACTTGAAGAGGAAACAAACCATAGAGACAAAACTGAGAACTCCTTTATTTTCTCAAGTTTCCAAGAGCTTCTATGAACCACGTTGGATTTAGAGTTCCAAATTCATCTATCTATATAGGAGAGAACAGAGGGAAACCTAAATTTAAAAACTGCTACTGTAGACGAACGCATCAAGCTAGAAAAACAAAATTTGGTGAGAAAAGTGGGGTTCGTGTTCTGATGATTACCACCAAGTATCATCAAGATTGGGTGAAAAAATACTTTCTGGTATTTTGGAAACTCGTTAATTCTTAGAAGCTTGGCAACCCCTCTCAATGAAAGTGCTTTTCCACAGTCTGTGCCTAGGGCTACTTGAATAAGAAACAAATCATAGAGAGAAAAACTGAGAACTCCTTTATTTTGTCAAGTTTCAAAGAGCTACTACAAGCCATGTTGGATTTAGAGTTCCAAATTCATCTATCTATATAGGAGCGAACAGAGGGAAACCTAAATATAAAAACTGCTACTGGAGACGAACGCTTCAACCTAGAAGAACAAAACTTGGTGGGCCAAGTGGTATTTGTGTACTGATCATTACCACCAAGTATCATCAAGATTGGGTGAAAAAATATTTGCTGGTATTTTGGAAACTCGTAATTCTTAGAAGCTTGGCAACCCCTCTCGATGAAAGTGCTTTTCCACAGTCTGTGCCTAGGGCTACTTGAAGAGGAAACAAACCATAGAGACGAAACTGAGAACTCCTTTATTTTGTCAAGTTTCAAAGAGCTACTACAAGCCATGTTGGATTTAGAGTTCCAAATTCATCTATCTATATAGGAGAGAACAGAGGGAAACCTAAATATAAACTGCTACTGTAGACGCACGCTTCAACCTAGAAGGACAAAACTTGGTGGGCCAAGTGGTATTTGTGTACTGATCATTACCACCAAGTATCATCAAGATTGGGTGAAAAAATATTTGCTGGTATTCGGAAACTCGTTAATTCTTAGAAGCTTGGCAACCCCTCGCGAAGAAATTGCTTTTCCACAGTTTGTGCCTAGGGCTACTTGAAGCGGAAACAAACCATAGAGAAAAAACTGAGAACTCTTTTATATTGTCAAGTTTCCAAGAGCTACTATGAACCACGTTGGATTTAGAGTTCCAAATTCATCTATAAATATAGGAGAGAACAGAGGGAAACCTAAATATAAAAACTGCTACTGTAGATGGACGCATCAACCTAGAACAACAAAATTTGGTGAACCAAGTGGGATTTGTGTTCTGAACAGTACCACCAAGTATCATCAAGATTGGGTGAAAAACTACTTTCTGGTATTTCGGAAACTCGTTAATTCTTAGAAGCTTGGCAACTTCTCTCAATGAAAGTGCTTTTCCACAGTCTGTGCCTAGGGCTACTTGAATTAGAAACAAACCATAGAGAGAAAACTGAGAACTCCTTTATTTTTTAAAGTTTCAAAGAGCTACTACAAGCCATGTTGGATTTAGTGTTCCAAATTTATCTATCTATATAGGAGAGAACAGAGGGAATCCTAAATATAAAAACTGCTACTGTAGACGAACGCTTCAACCTAGAGAACAAAATTTGGTGAGCCAAGTGGGATTTGTGTACTGATCATTACCACCAAGTATCATTAAGATTGGGTGAAAAAATATTTGCTGGTATTTCAGAAACTTTTTTAATTCTTAGAAGCTTGGCAACCCCTCTCGATGAAAGTGCTTTTCCACAGTCTGTGCCTAGGGCTACTTGCAGAGGGAAACAAACCATAGAGATAAACTGAGAAGTCCTTTATTTTGTCAAGTTTCAAAGAATTACTACAATCCATGTTTGATTTAGAGTTCCAAATTTATCTATCTATATAGGAGAGAAGAGAGGGAAACCTAAATACAAAAACTGCTACTGTAGACGAACGCTTCAACATAGAAGAACAAAATTTGTGAGGCAAGTGGGATTTGAGTACTGATCATTACCACCAAGTATCATCAATATTGGGAGAAAAAATATTTGCTGGTATTTCGGAAAGTCGTTAATTCTTAGAAGCTTTGCAACCCCTCTCAATGAAAGTGCTTTTCCACAGTCTGTGCCTAGGGCTACCTGAAGAGGAAACAAACCATAGAGACAAAACTGAGAACTCCTTTATTTTGTAAGTTTCAAAGAGCTACTACAAACCATGTTGGATTTAGAGTTCCAAATTCATCTATCTATATAGGAGAGAACAGAGTGAAACCTAAATATACACTGCTACTGTTGACGAACGAATCAACCTAGAAGAATAAAATTTGGTGAGACAAGTGGGATTTGTGCACTGATCATGACCACCAAGTATCATCAAGATTGGGTGGAAAAAATATTTGCTGGTATTTGGAAACTCGTTAATTCTTAGAAGCTTGGCAACCCCTCTCGATGAAAGTGCTTTTCCACAGTCTGTGCCTAGGGCTACCTGAAGAGGAAACAAACCATAGAGACAAAACTGAGAACTCCTTTATTTTTTTAACTTTCAAAGAGCTACTACGAACCATGTTGGATTTAGAGTTCCAAATTCATCTATCTATATAGGAGAGAACAGAGGGAAACCTAAATATAAAAACTGCTACTGTAGACGAACGCTTCAACCTAGAAGAACAAAATTTGTTGAGCCCAGTGGGATTTGTGCAGTGATCATTACCACCAAGTATCATCAAGATTCGGTGAAAAAATATTTGCTGGTATTTCGGAAACTTGTTAATTCTTAGAATTTTGGCAACCCCTCTCGATGAAAGTGCTTTTCCACAGCTGTGCCTATGGCTACTTGAAGAGGAAACAAACCATAGAGACAAAAACTGAGAACTCCTTTATTTTGTCATGTTTCAAAGAGCTACTACGAACCATGTTGGATTTAGAGTTCCTAATTCATCTATCTATATAGGCGAGAACACAGGGAAACCTAAATATAAAAACTGCTACTGTAGACGAACACTTCAAACTAGAAGAACAAAATTTGGTGAGCCAAGTGGGATTTCTGTATTGATCATTACAACCAAGTATCATCAAGATTGGGTGAAAAAATATTTGCTGGTATTTCGGATACTCGTTAATTCTTAGAAGCTTGGCAACCCCTCTCAATGAAAGTGCTTTTCAACAGTCTGTGCCTAGGGCTACTTGAAGAGAAACAAACCATAGAGACAAAACTGAGAGCTCCTTTATTTTGTCAAGTTTCCAAGAATTACTACAATCCATGTTGGATCTAGAGTCCCAAATTCATCTATCCATATAGGAGAGAACAGAGGGAAACCTAAATATAAAAACTGCTACTGTACACGAACGCTTCAACCTAGAAGAACAAAATTTGGTGAGAGAAGTGGGATTTGGGTACTGATCATTACCACCAAGTATCATCAAGATTGGGTGAAAAAATGTTTCCTGTATTTCGGAAACTCGTTAATTCTTAGAAGCTTGGCAACCCCTCTCGATGAAAGTGCTTTTCCACAGTCTGTGCCTAGGGCTACTTGAAGAGGAAACAAACCATAGAGACAAAACTGAGAACACTTTATTTTGTCAAGTTTCAAAGAGCTACTACGAACCATGTTGCATTGAGAGTTCCAAATTCATCTATCTATATAGGAGAGAGCAGAGGGAAAAATAAATATAAAAACTGCTACTGTAGACGAACGCTTCAACCTAGAAGAACAAAATTTGGTGAGCCAAGTGGGATTTGTGTACTGATCATTACCACCAAGTATCATCAAGATTGGGTGAAAAAATATTTGCTGGTATTTCGGAAACTCGTTAATTCTTAGAAGCTTTGCAACCCCTCTCGATGAAAGTGCTTTTCCACAGTCTGTGTCTAGGGCTACTTGAAGAGGAAACAAACCATAGAGACAAAACTGAGAACTCTTTTATTTTGTCAAGTTTCAAAGAGCTACTACGAATCATGTTGGATTTAGAGTTCCAAATTCATCTATCTATATAGGAGAGAACAGAGTGAAACCTAAATATAAACTGCTACTGTAGACAAACGCTTCAACCTAGAAGAACAAAATTTGGTGAGACAAGTGGGATTTGTGTACTGATCATTACCAGCAAGTATCATCAAGATTGGGTGAAAAAATATTTGCTGGTATTTCTGAAATTCGTTAATTATTAGAAGCTTGGCAACCCCTCTCGATGAAAGTGCTTTTCCATAGTCTGTACTTAGGGCTACTTGAAGAAGAAACAAACCATACAGACAAAACAGAGAACTCCTTTATTTTGTCAAGTTTCAATGAGCTAGTACAAACCATGTTGTATTTAGAGTTCCAAATTCATCTATCTATATAGGAGAGAACAGAGGGGAACCTAAATATAAAAACTGCTACTGTAGACGAGCGCTTCAACCTAGAAGAACAAAATTTGGTGAGCCAAGTGGGATTTGTGTACTAATCATTACCACCAAGTATCATCCAGATTGGGTGAAAAAATATTAGCTGGTATTTCGGAAACTCGTTAATTCTTAGAAGCTTGGCGAGGCCTCTCAATGAAAGTGCTTTTCCACACTCTGTGCCTAGGGCTACTTGAAGAAGAAAGAAACCATAGAGACAAAACGGAGAACTCCTTTATTTTGTCAAGTTTCACAGAGCTACTACCCAAAACGTTGGATTTAGAGTTCCAAATTCATCTAATTATATAGTCGAGAACAGAGGGAAACCAAAATATGAAAACTGCTACTGTAGACGAACGCTTCAACCTAGAGAACAAAATTTGGTGAGCCAAGTGGGATTTGTGTACTGATCATTACAACCAAATATCATCAAGATTGGGTGAAAAAATGTTTGCTGGTGTTTCGGAAACTCGTTAATTCTTAGAAGCTTGGCAACCCCTCTCGATGAAAGTGCTATTCCACAGTATGTGCCTAGGGCTACTTGAAGAGGAAACAAACCATAGAGACAAAACTGAGAACTCCTTTATTTTTTCAAGTTTCAAAGAGCTACTACAAACCATGTTGGATTTAGAGTTCCAAATTCATCTATCTATATAGGGAGACAGAGGGAAAACTAAATATAAAAACTGCTACTGTAGACGAACGTTTCAACCTAGAAGAACAAAATTTGGTGAGCCACGTGGGATTTGTGTACTGATCATTACCACCAAGTATCATCAAGATTGGGTGAAAAAATATTTTCTGGTATTTCGGAAACTCGTTAATTCTTAGAAGCTTGGCAACCCCTCTCGATGAAAGTGCTTTTCCACAGTATGTGCTTAGGGCTACTTGAAAAGGAAACAAACCATAGGGACAAAACAGAGAACTCCTTTATTTTGTCAAGTTTCCAAGAGCTTCTACGAACCACGTTGGATTTAGAGTTCCAAATTCATCTATATATATAGGAGAAAACAGAGGGAAACCTAAATATAAAAACTGCTACTGTAGATGAACGCTTCAACATAGAAGAACAAAATTTGTGAGCCAAGTGGGATTTGAGTACTGATCATTACCACCAAGTATCATCAATATTGGGAGAAAAAATATTTGCTGGTATTTCGGAAAGTCGTTAAATCTTAGAAGCTTTGCAACCACTCTCAATGAAAGTGCTTTTCCACAGTCTGTGCCTAGGGCTACTTGAAGAGGAAACAAACCATAAAGACAAAACTGAGAAGTCCTTTATTTTGTCAAGTTTGAAAGAATTACTACAATCCATGTTGGATTTAGAGTTCCAAATTCATCTATCTATATATGAGAGAACAGAGTGAAACCTAAATATAAACTGCTACTGTAGACGAACGCTTCAACCTAGAAGAACAAAATTTGGTGAGCCAAGTGGGATTTGTGTACTGATCATTAACACCAAGTATCATCAAGATTGGGTGAAAAAATATTTGCTGGTATTTCGGAAACTCGTTAATTCTTAGAAGCTTGTCAACCCCTCTCAATGAAAGTGCTTTTCCACAGTCTGTGCCTAGGGCTACTTGAAGAGTAAACAAACCATAGAGACAAAACTGAGAAATCCTTTATCTTGTCAAGTTTCCAAGAGCTTCTACGAACCACGTTGGATTTAGAGTTCCAAATTCATCTATATATATAGGAGAAAACAGAGGGAAACCTAAATATAAAAACTGCTACTGTAAACGAACACTTCAAACTAGAAGAACAAAATTTGGAGAGCCAAGTGGGATTTGTGTACTGATCATTACCACCAAGTATCATCAAGATTGGGTGAAAAAATATTTGCTGGTATTTGGAAAACACGTAAATTCTTAGAAGATTGGCAACCCCTCTCAATGAAAGTGCTTTTCAACAGTCTGTGCCTAGGGCTACGTGAAGAGGAAACAAACCATAGAGACAAAACTGAGAGCTCCTTTATTTTGTCAAGTTTCAAAGAATTACTACAATCCATGTTGGATTTAGAGTTCCAAATTCATCTATCTATATAGGGAGACAGAGGGAAACCTAAATATAAAAACTGCTACTGTAGACGAACGCTTCAACCTAGAAGAACAAAATTTGGTGAGCCAAGTGGGATTTGTGTACTGATCATTACCACCAAGTATCATCAAGATTGGTGAAAAAATGTTTGCTGGTATTTCGGAAACTCGTTAATTCTTAGAAGCTTGGCAACCCCTCTCGATGAAAGTTCTTTTCCACAGTCTGTGCCTAGGGCTACTTGAATAAGAAACAAACCATAGAGAGAAAACTGAGAACTCCTTTATTTTGTCAAGTTTCAAAGAGCTACTACAAGCCATGTTGGATTTAGAGTTCCAAATTCATCTATCTATATAGGAGAGAACAGAGGGAAACCTAAATATAAAAACTGCTACTGTAGACGAACGCTTCAACCTAGAAGAACAAAATTTGGTGAGCCAAGTGGGATTTGTATACTGATCATTACCACCAAGTATCATCCAGATTGGGTGAAAAAATATTAGCTGGTATTTCGGAAACTCCTTAATTCTTTGAAGCTTGGCAACCCCTCTAGATGAAAGTACTTTTCCACAGTCTGTGCCTAGGGCTACTTGAAGAGGAAACAAACAATAGAGACAAAACTGAGAACTCTTTTATTTTGTCAAGTTTCAAAGAGCTACTACAAACAATGTTGGATATAGAGTTCCAAATTCATCTATCTATATAGGAGAGAACAGAGGGAAACCAAAATATAAAAACTGATACTGTAGACGAACGCTTCAACCTAGAGAAGAAAATTTGGTGAGCCAAGTGGGATTTTGTGTACTGATCATTACCACAAAGTATCATCAAGATTGGGTGAAAAACTATTTGCTGGTATTTCGGAAACTCGTTAATTCTTAGAAGCTTGGCAACCATTCTCGATGAAAGTGCTTTTCCACAGTCTGTGCCTAGGGCTACTTGCAGAGGAAACAAACCATAGAGATAAACTGAGAAGTCCTTTATTTTGTCAAGTTTCAAAGCATTACTACAATCCATGTTTGATTTAGAGTTCCAAATTCATCTATCTATATAGGAGAGAACAGAGGGAAACCTAAATATAAAAACTGATACTGTAGATGAACGCTTCAACATAGAAGAACAAAATTTGTGAGCCAAGTGGGATTTGAGTACTGATCATTACCACCAAGTATCATCAAGATTGGGTTAAAAAATCTTTGCTGGTATTTCGGAAAGTCGTTAAATCTTAGAAGCTTTGCAACCCCTCTCAATGAAAGTGCTTTTCCACAGTCTGTGCCTAGGGCTACTTGAAGAGGAAACAAACCATAGAGACAAAACTGAGAAGTCCTTTATTTTGTCAAGTTTGAAAGAATTACTACAATCCATGTTGGATTTAGAGTTCCAAATTCATCTATCTATATATGAGAGAACAGAGTGAAACCTAAATATAAACTGCTACTGTAGACGAACGCTTCAACCTAGAAGAACAAAATTTGGTGAGCCAAGTGGGATTTGTGTACTGATCATTAACACCAAGTATCATCAAGATTGGTGAAAAAATATTTGCTGGTATTTCGGAAACTCGTTAATTCTTAGAAGCTTGGCAACCCCTCTCAATGAAAGAGCTTTTCCACAGTCTGTGCCTAGGGCTACTTGAAGAGTAAACAAATCATAGAGACAAAACTGAGAAATCCTTTATCTTGTCAAGTTTCCAAGAGCTTCTACGAACCACGTTGGATTTAGAGTTCCAAATTCATCTATATATATATAGGAGAAAACAGAGGGAAACCTAAATATAAAAACTGCTACTGTAAACGAACACTTCAAACTAGAAGAACAAAATTTGGAGAGCCAAGTGGGATTTGTGTACTGATCATTACCACCAAGTATCATCAAGATTGGGTGAAAAAATATTTGCTGGTATTTCGGAAACACGTAAATTCTTTGAAGCTTGGCAACCCCTCTCAATGAAAGTGCTTTTCAACAGTCTGTGCCTAGGGCTACGTGAAGAGGAAACAAACCATAGAGACAAAACTGAGAGCTCCTTTATTTTGTCAAGTTTCAAAGAATTACTACAATCCATGTTGGATTTAGAGTTCCAAATTCATCTATCTATATAGGGAGACAGAGGGAAACCTAAATATAAAAACTGCTACTGTAGACGAACGCTTCAACCTAGAAGAACAAAATTTGGTGAGCCAAGTGGGATTTGTGTACTGATCATTACCACCAAGTATCATCAAGATTGTGTGAAAAAATGTTTGCTGGTATTTCGGAAACTCGTTAATTCTTAGAAGCTTGGCAACCCCTCTCGATGAAAGTTCTTTTCCACAGTCTGTGCCTAGGGCTACTTGAATAAGAAACAAACCACAGAGAGAAAACTGAGAACTCCTTTATTTTTTCAAGTTTCAAAGAACTACTACAAGCCATGTTGGATTTATAGTTCCAAATTCATCTATCTATATAGGAGAGAACAGAGGGAAACCTAAATATAAAAACTGCTACTGTAGACGAACGCTTCAACCTAGAAGAACAAAATATGGTGAGTCAAGTGGGATTTGTGTACTGATCATTACCACCAAGTATCATCAAGATTGTGTGAAAAAATATTTGCTGGTATTTCGGAAACTCGTTAATTCTTAGAAGGTTGGCAACCCCTCTCAATGAAAGTGCTTTTCTACAGTCTGTGCCTAGGGCTACTTGAAGAGGAAACAAACCATAGAGACAAAACTGAGAACTCCTTTATTTTGTCAAGTTTCAAAGAGCTACTACAAGCCATGTTGGATTTATTGTTCCAAATTCATCTATCTATATAGGAGAGAACAGAGGGAAACCTAAATATAAACTGCTACTGTAGACGCACGCTTCAACCTAGAAGGACAAAACTTGGTGGGCCAAGTGGCATTTGTGTACTGATCATTACCACCAAGTATCATCAAGATTGGGTTAAAAAATCTTTGCTGGTATTTCGGAAACTCGTTAATTATTAGAAGCTTGGCAACCCCTCGCGAAGAAATTGCTTTTCCACAGTTTGTGCCTAGGGCTACTTGAAGCGGAAACAAATGATAGAGAAAAAACTGAGAACTCCTTTATATTGTCAAGTTTGCAAGAGATACTATGAACTACCTTGGATTTAGAGTTCCAAATTCATCTATCTATATAGGAGAGAACAGAGGGAAACCTAAATATAAAAACTGCTACTGTAGACGGACGCATCAACCTAGAACAACAAAATTTGGTGAGCCAAGTGGGATTTGTGTTCTGATCATTATCACCAAGTATCATCAAGATTGGGTGAAAAAATACTTTCTGGTATTTCGGAAACTCTTTAATTCTTAGAAGCTTGGCAACCCCTCTCAGTGAAAGTGCTTTTCCACAGTCTGTGCCTAGGGCTACTTGAATAAGAAACAAACCATAGAGAGAAAACTGAGAACTCCTCTATTTTTTCAAGTTTCAAAGAGCTACTACAAGCCATGTTGGATTTAGAGTTCCAAATTCATCTATCTATATAGGAGAGAACAGAGGGAAACCTAAATATAAAAACTGCTACTGTAGACGAACGCTTCAACCTAGAAAAACAAAATATGGTGAGTCAAGTGGGATTTGTGTACTGATCATTACCACCAAGTATCATCAAGATTGGGTGAAAAAATATTTGCTGGTATTTCGGAAACTCGTTAATTCTTAGAAGGTTGGCAACCCCTCTCAATGAAAGTGCTTTTCTACATTCTGTGCCTAGGGCTATTTGAAGAGGAAACAAACCATAGAGACAAAACTGAGAAATCCTTTATTTTGTCAAGTTTTAAAGAGCTACTACAAACCATGTTGGATTTAGAGTTCCAAAATCATCTATCTATATAGGAGAGAACAGTGGGAACCTAAATATAAAAACTGCTATTGTAGACCAACGCTTCAACCTAGAAGAACAAAACTTTGTGAGCCAAGTGGTATTTGTGTACTGATAATTACCACCAAGTATCATCAAGATTGGGTGAACAAATATTTGCTGGTATTTCGGAAACTCGTTAATTCTTAGAAGCTTGGCAACCCCTCTCGATGAATGTTCTTTTCCACAGTCTGTGCCTAGGGCTACTTGAAGAGGAAACAAACCATAGAGACAAAACTGAGAACTCCTTTATTTTGTCAAGTTTCAAAGACCTACTACGAACCATGTTGGATTGAGAGTTCCAAATTCATCTATCTATATAGGAGAGAACAGAGTGAAACCTAAGTATAAACTGCTACTGTAGACGCACGCTTCAAACTAGAAGGACAAAATTTGGTGAGCCAAGTGGGATTTGTGTACTGATCATTACCACCAAGTATCATCAAGATTGGGTGAAAAAATATTTGCTGGTATTTCGGAAACTCGTTAATTCTTAGAAGCTTGGAAAATCCTCTCGATGAAAGTGCTTTTCCACAGTCTGTGCCTAGGGCTACTTGAAGAGGAAACAAACCATAGAGACAAAACTGAGAACTCCTTTATTTTGTAAAGTTTCAAAGAGCTACTCCAAACGATGTTGGATTTAGTGTTCCAAATTCATCTATCTATATAGGAGAGAACAGTGGGAACCTAAATATAAAAACTGCTACTGTAGACGAACGCTTCAACCTAGAAGAACAAAACTTGGTGAGCCAAATGGTATTTGTGTACTGATCATTACCACCAAGTATCATCAAGATTGGGTGAAAAAATATTTGCTGGTATTTCGGAAACTCGTTAATTCTTAGAAGCTTGGCAACCCCTCTCGATGAAAGTGATTTTCCACAGTCTGTGCCTAGCGCTAGTTGAAGAGGAAACAAACCATAGAGACAAAACTGGGAACTCCTTTATTTTTCAAGTTTCAAAGTGCTACTACGAACCATGTTGGATTTAGAGTTCCAAATTCATCTATATAGGAGAGAACAGAGTGAAACCTAAATATAAAAACTGCTACGGTAGACAAAAGCTTCAAACGAGAAGAACAAAATTTGGTGAGCTAAGTGGGATTTGTGTACTGATCATTACCACCAGGTATCATCAACTTTGGGTGAAAAAACATTTGCTGGTATTTCGGAAACTCGTTAATTCTTAGAAGGTTGGCAACCCCTCTCAATGAAAGTGCTTTTCTACAGTCTGTGCCTAGGGCTACTTGAAGAGGAAACAAACCATAGAGACAAAACTGAGAACTCCTTTATTTTGTCAAGTTTCAAAGAGCTACTACAAGCCATGTTGGATTTATTGTTCCAAATTCATCTATCTATATAGGAGAGAACAGAGGGAAACCTAAATATAAACTGCTACTGTAGACGCACGCTTCAACCTAGAAGGACAAAACTTGGTGGGCCAAGTGTTATTTGTGTACTGATCATTACCACCAAGTATCATCAAGATTGGGTGAAAAAATATTTGCTGGTATTTCGGAAACTCGTTAATTCTTAGAAGCTTGGCAACCCCTCGCGAAGAAATTGCTTTTCCACAGTTTGTGCCTAGGGCTACTTGAAGTGGAAACAAACCATAGAGAAAAAACTGAGAACTCCTTCATATTGTCAAGTTTCCAAGAGCTACTATGAACCACGTTGGATTTAGAGTTCCAAATTCATCTATCTATATAAAAGAGAACAGAGGGAAACCTAAATATAAAAACTGCTACTGTAGACGGACGCATCAACCTAGAACAACAAAATTTGGTGAGCCAAGTGGGATTTGTGTTCTGATCATTACCACCAAGTATCATCAAGATTGGGTGAAAAAATACTTTCTGGTATTTCGGAAACTCGTTAATTCTTAGAAGCTTGGCAACCCCTCTCAATGAAAGTACTTTTCCACAGTCTGTGCCTAGGGCTACTTGAATAAGAAACAAACCATAGAGAGAAAACTGAGAACTCCTTTATTTTTTCAAGTTTCAAAGAGCTACTAGAAGCCATGTTGGATTTAGAGTTCCAAATTCATCTATCTATATAGGAGAGAACAGAGGGAAACCTAAATATAAAAACTGCTACTGTAGACGAACGCTTCAACCTAGAAGAACAAAATATGGTGAGTCAAGTGGGATTTGTGTACTGATCATTACCACCAAGTATCATCAAGATTGGGTGAAGAAATATTTGCTGGTATTTCGGAAACTCGTTAATTCTTAGAAGCATGTCAACCCCTCTCGATGAAAGTTCTTTTCCACAGTCTGTGCCTAGGGCTACTTGAAGAGGAAACAAACCATAGAGACAAAACTGAGAACTCCTTTATTTTCTCAAGTTTCAAAGAGCTACTAGGAACCATGTTGGATTGATAGTTATAAATTCATCTATCTATATAGCAGAGAGCAGAGGGAAACCTAAATATAATGTGCTACTGTAGACGCATGCTTCAACCTAGAAGGAGAAAATTTTGTGAGCCAAGTGGGATTTGTGTACTGATCATTACCACCAAGTATCATCAAGATTGGGTGAAAAAATATTTGCTGGTATTTCGGAAACTCGTTAATTCTTACAAGCTTGGCAACCCCTCTCGATGAAAGTGATTTTCCACAGTCTGTGTCTAGCGCTAGTTGAAGAGGAAACAAACCATAGAGACAAAACTGAGAACTCCTTTCTTTTTTCAAGTTTCAAAGTGCTACTACAAACCATGTTGGATTTAGAGTTCCAAATTCATCTATATAGGAGAGAACAGAGTGAAACCTAAATATAAAAACTGCTACGGTAGACAAACGCTTCAAACTAGAAGAACAAAATTTGGTGAGCTAAGTGGGATTTGTGTACTGATCATTACCACCAGGTATCATCAACTTTGGGTGAAAAAACATTTGCTGGTATTTCGGAAACTCGTTAATTCTTAGAAGGTTGGCAACCCCTCTCAATGAAAGTGCTTTTCTACAGTCTGTGCCTAGGGCTACTTGAAGAGGAAACAAACCATAGAGACAAAACTGAGAACTCCTTTATTTTGTCAAGTTTCAAAGAGCTACTACAAGCCATGTTGGATTTATTGTTCCAAATTCATCTATCTATATAGGAGAGAACAGAGGGAAACCTAAATATAAACTGCTACTGTAGACGCACGCTTCAACCTAGAAGGACAAAACTTGGTGGGCCAAGTGGTATTTGTGTACTGATCATTACCACCAAGTATCATCAAATTGGGTGAAAAAATCTTTGCTGGTATTTCGGAAACTCGTTAATTCTTAGAAGCTTGGCAACCCCTCGCGAAGAAATTGCTTTTCCACAGTTTGTGCCTAGGGCTACTTGAAGTGGAAACAAACCATAGAGAAAAAACTGAGAACTCCTTTATATTGTCAAGTTTCCAAGAGCTACTTTGAACCACGTTGGATTTAGAGTTCCAAATTCATCTATCTATATAGGAGAGAACAGAGGGAAACCTAAATATAAAAACTGCCTCTGTAGAAGGACGCATCAACCTAGAACAACAAAATTTGGTGAGCCAAGTGGGATTTGTGTTCTGATCATTACCACCAAGTATCATCAAGATTCTGTGAAAAAATACTTTCTGGTATTTCGGAAACTCGTTAATTCTTAGAAGCTTGGCAACCCCTCTCAATGAAAGTACTTTTCCACAGTCTGTGCCTAGGGCTACTTGAATAAGAAACAAACCATAGAGAGAAAACTGAGAACTCCTTTATTTTTTCAAGTTTCAAAGAGCTACTACAAGCCATGTTGGATTTAGAGTTCCAAATTCATCTATCTGCATAGGAGAGAACAGAGGGAAACCTAAATATAAAAACTGCTACTGTAGACGAACGCTTCAACCTAGAAGAACAAAATATGGTGAGTCAAGTGGGATTTGTGTACTGATCATAACCACCAAGTATCATCAAGATTGGGTGAAAAAATATTTGCTGGTATTTCGGAAACTCGTTAATTCTTAGAAGGTTGGCAACCCCTCTCAATGAAAGTGCTTTTCTACAGTCTGTGCCTAGGGCTACTTGAAGAGGAAACAAACCATAGAGACAAAACTGAGAACTCCTTTATTTTGTCAAGTTTCAAAGACCTACTACGAACCATGTTGGATTGAGAGTTCCAATTTCATCTCTCTATATAGGAGAGAACAGAGTGAAACCTAAGTATAAACTGCTACTGTAGACGCACGCTTCAAACTAGAAGGACAAAATTTGGTGAGCCAAGTGGGATTTGTGTACTGATCATTACCACCAAGTATCATCAAGATTGGGTGAAAAAATATTTGCTGGTATTTCGGAAACTCGTTAATTCTTAGAAGCTTGGGAAAACCTCTCGATGAAAGTGCTTTTCCACAGTCTGTGCCTAGGGCTACTTGAAGAGGAAACAAACCATAGAGACAAAATTGAGAACTCCTTTTTTTTGTAAAGTGTCAAAGAGCTACTACAAACCATGTTGGATTTAGAGTTCCAAATTCATCTATCTATATAGGAGAGAACAGTGGGAACCTAAATATAAAAACTGCTACTGTAGACGAACGCTTCAACCTAGAAGAACAAAACTTGGTAAGCCAAATGGTATTTGTGTACTGATCATTACCACCAAGTATCATCAAGATTGGGTGAAAAAATATTTGCTGGTATTTCGGAAAATCGTTAATTCTTAGAAGCTTGGCAACCCCTCTCGATGAAAGTTCTTTTCCACAGTCTGTGCCTAGGGCTACTTGAAGAGGAAAAAAACCATAGAGACAAAACTGAGAACTCCTTTATTTTCTCAAGTTTCAAAGAGCTACTACGAACCATGTTGGATTGAGAGTTATAAATTCATCTATCTATATAGCAGAGAGCAGAGGTAAACCTAAATATAAACTGCTACTGTAGACGCACGCTTCAACCTAGAACGAGAAAATTTTGTGAGCCAAGTGGGATTTGTGTACTGATCATTACCACCAAGTATCATCAAGATTGGGTGAAAAAATATTTGCTGGTATTTCGGAAACTCGTTAATTCTTACAAGCTTGGCAACCCCTCTCGATGAAAGTGATTTTCCACAGTCTGTGCCTAGCGCTAGTTGAAGAGAAAACAAACCATAGAGACAAAACTGAGAACTCCTTTATGTTTTCAAGTTTCAAAGTGCTACTACGAACCATGTTGGATTTAGAATTCCAAATTCATCTATATAGGAGAGAACAGAGTGAAACCTAAATATAAAAACTGCTACGGTAGACAAACGCTTCAACCTAGAAGAACAAAATTTGGTGAGCCAAGTGGGATTTGTGTACTGCTCATTACCACCAGGTATCATCAACTTTGGGTGAAAAAACATTTGCTGGTATTTCGGAAACTCGTTAATTCTTAGAAGCTTTGCAACCCCTCTCAATGAAAGTGCTTTCCACAGTCTGTGCCTAGGGCTACTTCAAGAGGAAACAAACCCTAGAGACAAAAGTGAGAAAACCTCTATTTTCTCAAGTTTCAAAGACCAACTACAAACCATGTTGGATTTAGAGTTCCAAATTCATCTATCTATATAGGAGAGAACAGAGTGAAACCTAAGAATAAAAACTGCTACTGTAAACGAACGCTTCAACCTAGAAGAACAAAATTTGGTGAGCCAAGTGGGATTTGTGCACTTGTCATTACCACCACGTATCATCAAGATTGGGTGAAAAAATATTTGCTGGTATTTCAGAAACTCGTAATTTCTTGTAAGCTTGGCAACCCATTTCAATGAAAGTGCGTTTCCACAGTCTCTGCTTAGGGCTACTGGAAGAGGAAACAAACCATAGAGACAAAACTGAGAACTACTATATTTTGTCAAGTTTCAAGAAGCTACTGCAAACCATGTTGGATTTAGAGTTCCAAATTCATCTATCTATATAGGAGAGAATAGAGGAAAACCTAAATATAAAAATGCTACTCTAGATGAACGCTTCAACCTAGAAGAACAAAATTTGGTAAGCCATGTAGGATTCGTGTACTGATCATTATCAAAAAGTATCATCAAGATTGGGTGGAAAAATATTTGCTGGTATTTAGGAAACTCGTTATATCTTAGAAGCTTGGCAACCCCTCTCAATGAAAGTGCTTTTACACAGTCTGTGCCTAGGGCTACTTGAAGAGGAAACAAACCATAGAGACAAAACTGAGAACTCCTTAATATTGTCCAGTTTCCAAGAGGTACTACGAACCATGTTGGATTTATTGTTCCAAATTCATCTATCTATATAGGAGAGAACAGAGTGAAACCTAAAAATAAATACTGCTACTGTAAACAAACGCTTCAACCTAGAAGAACAAACTTTGCTAAGCCAAGTGGGATTTGTGTACTTGTCATTACCACCACGTATCATCAAGATTGGGTGAAAAATATTTGCTGGTATTTCGGAAACTCGTAATTTCTTGTAAGCTTGGCAACCCCTTTCAATGAAAGTGCTTTTCCACAGTCTCTGCTTAGGGCTACTGGAAGAGGAAACAAACCATAGAGACAAAACTGAGAACTACTTTATTTTGTCAAGTTTCAAAGAGCTACTACAAACCATGTTGGATTTAGAGTTCAAAATTCATCTACCTATATAGGAGAGAATAGGGGGAATCCTAAATATAAAAATGCTACTGTAGATGAATGCTTCAACCTAGAAGAACAAAATTTGGTGAACCAAGTGGTATTTGTGTACTGATCATTACCACCAAGTATCATCAAGATTGGGTGAAAAAATATTTGCTGGTATTTCGGAAACTCGTTAATTCTTAGAAGCTTGGCAACACCTCTCAATGAAAGTGCTTTTCCACCGTCTGTGCCTAGGGCTACTTGAAGAGGAAACAAACCATAGAGACAAAACTGAGAACTCTTTTATTTTGTCAAGTCTCAAAGAGCTACTACAAACCATGTTGGATTTAGAGTTCCAAATTCATCTATCTATATAGGAGAGACCAGAGGGAAACTTAAATATAAAAACTGCTACTGTAAACGAACGCTTCAACCTAGAAGAACAAAATTTGGTGAGCCAAGTGGGATTTGTGTAATTGTCATTACCACCACGTATCATATAGATTGGGTGAAAAAATATTTGCCGGTATTTCAGAAACTAGTAATTTCTTGAAAGGTTGGCAACCTTTTTCAATTAAAGTGTTTTTCCACAGTCTCTGCTTAGGGCTGCTTGAAGAGAAAACAAACCATAGAGAAAAAACTGGGAACTACTTTATTTTGTCAAGTTTCAAAGAGCTATTACAAACCATGTTGGATTTAGAGTTCTAAATTCATCTATCTATATAGGAGAGAACAGAGTGAAACCTAAATATAAAAACTGATACTGTAGAATAACGCTTCAACCTAGTAGAATCAAATTTGGTGAGCCAAGTGAGATTTGTGTACTGATCATTACCACCAAGTATCATCAAGTTTGGGTGAACAAATATTTGCTGGTTTCGGAAACACGTTAATTCTTAGAAGCTTTGCAACCCCTCTCAATGAAAGTGCTTTTCTACAGTCTGTGCCAAGGATGACTTGAAGAGGAAACAAACCATAGAGACAAAATTGAGAACTCCATTATTTTGTCAAGTTTCAAAGAGCTACTACAAACCATGTTGGATTTAGAGTTCCAAATTCATCTATCTATATAGGAGAGAACAGAGGGAAACCTAAATATAAAAACTGCTACTGTAGCCGAACGCTTCAACCTAGAAGAACAAAATTTGGTGAGCTAAGTGGGATTTGTGTACTTGTCATTACCACCACGTATCATCAAGATTGGGTGAAAAAATATTTGCTTGTATTTCGGAAACTCGTAATTTCTTGTAAGCATGGCAACCCCTTTCAATGAAAGTGCTTTTCCACAGTCTCTGCTTAGGGCTTCTTGAAGAGGAAACAAACCATAGAAACAAAACTGAGAACTACTTTATGTTGTCAAGTTTCAAAGAGCTACTACAAACCATGTTGGATTTAGAGTTCCAAATTCATCTATCTATATAGGAGAGAATAGAGAAAAACCTATATATAAAAATGCTACTATAGATGAACGCTTCAACCTAGAAGAACAAAATTTGGTGAGCCAAGTGGGATTTGTGTACTGATCATTGCCACCAAGTATCATCAAGATGGGGTGAAAAAATATTTGCTGGTATTTGGGAAACTAGTTAATTCTTAGAAGCTTGGCGACCCCTCTCAATGAAAGTGCTTTTCCACAATCTGTGCCAAGGGCTACTTGAAGAGGAAACAAACCATAGAGACAAAAGTGAGAACTCGTTTATTTTGTCAAGTTTCAAAGAGCTACTACGAACAATGTTGGATTTAGAGTTCCAAATTCATCTATCAATATAGGACAGATCAGAGGGAAACCTAAATATAAAAACTGCTACTGTAGACGAACGCTTCAACCTAGAAGAACAAAATTTGGTGAGCCAAGTAGGATTTGTGTACTGATCATTATCAAAAAGTATCATCAAGATTGGGTGGAAAAATATTTGTTGGTGTTTTGGAAACTCGTTATATCTTAGAAGCTTGGCAACCCCTCTCAATGAAAGTGCTTTTACACAGTCTGTGCCTAGGGCTACTTGAAGAGGAAACAAACCAAAGAGACAAAACTGAGAACTCCTATATTTTGTCAAGTTTCAAAGAGCTACTACAAACCATGTTGGATTTACAGTCCCAAATTCCTCTATCTATATAGAAGAGAACAGAGTGAAACCTAAATATTAAAACTGCTACTGTAAACGACCGCTTCAACCTCGAAGAACAAAATTTGCTAAGCCAAGTGGGATTTGTGTACTTGTCATTACCACCACGTATCATCAAGATTGGGTGAAAAAATATTTGCCGGTATTTCAGAAACTCGTAATTTCTTGGACGCTTGGCAACCCCTTTAATGAAAGTGCTTTTCCACAGTCTCTGCTTAGGGCTACTTGAAGAAGAAACAAACCATACAGACAAAACTGAGAACTAGTTTTTTTGGGCATGTTTCAAAGAGCTACCACAAACCATGTTGGAGTTAGAGTTCCAAATTCATTTATCTATATAGGAGAGAACAGAGGGAAACCTAAAAGTATAAACTGCTACTGTAAACGAATGCTTCAAACTAGAAGAAAAAAATTTGGTCAGTCAAGTGGGATTTGTGTACCGATCATTACCACCAAGTATCATCAAGATTGGGTGAAAAAATAATTGCTGGTATTTTGGAAACTCGTTATTTCTTGGACGCTTGGCAACCCCATTCAATGAAAGTGCTTTTCCACCTTCTGTGCCTAGGGCTACTTGAAGAGGAAACAAACCATAGAGACAAAACTGAGAACTCCTTAATTTTGTCAAGTTTCAAAGAGCGACTATAAACCATGTTGGATTTAGAGTTCCAAATTCATCTATCTATATAGGAGAGAACCGAGGGAAACCTAAATATATAAACTACTACTGTAGACGAACGCTTAAACCTACAAGAACAAAATTTGTTGAGCCACGTGGGGTCTGTGTACTGATCATTACCACCAAGTATCATCTAGATTGGGTGAAAAAATATTTGCTGGTATTTCGGAAACTCGTTAATTCTTAGAAGCTTGGCAACCCCTCTCAATGAAAGTGCTTTTCCACAGTCTGTGCCTAGGGCTACTTGAAGAGGAAACAAACCATAGAGGCAAAATTGAGAACTCATTTATTTTGTCAAATTTTAAAGAGCTACTACATTCCATGTTGGATTTAGAGTTCCATATTCATCTATCTATATAGGAGACAACAGAGTGAAACCTAAATATAAAAACTGCTACTGTAAACGAACGCTTCAACCTAGAAGAACAAAATTTGGTGAGCCAAGTGGGATTTGTGTACTTGTCATTACGACCACGTATCATCAAGATTGGGTGAAAAAATATTTTCTGGTATTTCAGAAACTCGTAATTTCTTGGAAGCTTGGCAAACCCTTTCAATGAAAGTGCTTTTCCACAGTCTCTGCTTAGGGCTGCATGAAGAGGAAACAAACTATAGAGACAAAACTGAGAACTACTTTATTTTGTCAAGTTTCAAAGAGCTACTACAAACCATGTTGGATTTAGAGTTCCAAATTCATCCATCTATATAGGAGAGAACAGAGTGAAACCTAAATATAAAAACAGATACTGTAGACGAACGCTTCAAAATAGTAGAACAAAATTTGGTGAGACAAGTGGGATTTGTGTTCTGATCATTATCACCAAGTATCATCAAGATTGGGTGAAAAAATATTTGCTGGTATTTCGGAAAATCGTTAATTCTGAGAAGCCTGGCAACCCTCTCAATGAAAGTGCTTTTCCACAGTCTGTGCCAAGGGCTAGTTGAAGAGGAAACAAACCATAGAGACAAAACTGAGAACTCCTTTATTTTGTCAAGTTTCAAAGAGCTACTACAAACCATGTTGGATTTAGAGTTCCAAATTCATCTATCTATATAGGAGAGAACATAGGGAAACCTAAATATAAAAACTGCTACTGTAGACGAACGCTTCAACCTAGAAGAACAAAATTTGGTGAGCCAAGTGGGACTTTTGTAATGATCATTACCACCAAGTATCATCAAGATTGATTGAAAAAAAATATTTGCTGGTATTTCGGAAACTCGTTAATTTTGAGAAGCTTAGGAACCCCTCTCAATTAAAGTGCTTTCCACAGTCTGTGCCTAGGGCTACTGGAAGAGGAAACAAACCGTAGAAACAAAACTGAGAACTCCTTTATTTTGTCAAGTTTCAAAGAGCTCCTACGAGTCATGTTGGATTTAGAGTTCCAAATTCATCTATCTATATAGGAGAGAACAGAGGGAAATTTAAAAATATAAACTGCTACTGTAAACGAATGCTTCAACCTAGAAGAACAAAATTTGGTGAGCCACGTGGGATGCGTGTACTTGTCATTAGCACCATGTATCATCAAGATTGGGTGAAAAAATATTTGCCAGTATTTCAGAAACTCGTAATTTCTTGGAAGGTTGGCAACCTTTTTCAATGAAAGTGCTTTTCCACAGTCCCTGCTTAGGGGTACTTGAAGAGAAAACAAACCATAGAGACAAAACTGAGAACTACTTTATTCTGTCAAGTTTCAAAGAACTACTACAAACCATGCTGGATTTAGAGTTCTAAATTCATCTATCTATATAGGAGAGAACAGAGTGAAACCTAAATATAAAAAATGATACTGTAGACTAACGCTTCAACCTAGTAGAACCAAATTTGGTGAGCCAAGTGGGATTTGTGTACTGATCATTACCTCCAAGTATCATCAAGATTGGGTGAAAAAATATTTGCTGGTATTTTGGAAACTCGTTATATCTTAGAAGCTTGGCAACCCCTCTCAAAGAAACTGCTTTTCCACAGTCTGTGCCAAGGATTACTTGAACAGGAAACAAACCATAGAGACAAAACTGAGAACTCCGTTATTTTGTCAAGTTTCAAAGAGGTACTACAAACCATGTTGGATTTAAAGTTCCAAATTCATCTATCTATGTAGGAGAGAACAGAGTGAAACCTAAATATATAAACTACTACTGTAGACGAACGCTTAAACCTACAAGAACAAAATGTGTTGAGCCACGTGGGGTCTGTGTACTGATCATTACCACCAAGTACCATCAAGATTGGGTGAAAAAATATTTGCTGGTATTTCGGAAACTGTGATTTCTTGGAAGCTTGGCAACCCCTTTCAATGAAAGTGCTTTTCAACAGTCTGTGCCTAGGGCTACTTGAAGAGGAAACAAGCCATACAGACAAAACTGAGAACTACTTTATTTTGTCAAGTTTCAAAGAGCTACTAGAAACCATGTTGGATTTAGAGTTCCATATTCATCTATATATACATAGGAGAGAACAGAGTGATACCTAAAAATAAAAACTGCTACTGTAAACGATGCTTCAAACTAGAAGAACAAAATTTGGTGAGCCAAGTGAGATTTGTGTACTTGTCATTACGACCACGTATCATCAAGATTGGGTTAAAAAATATTTGCTGGTATATCTGAAACTCGTAATTTCTTGGAAGCTTGGCAACCCCTTTCAATGAAAGTGCTTTTCCACAGTCTCTGCTTAGGGCTACTTGAAAAGGAAACAAATCATAGAGACAAATCTGAGAACTACTATTTTTTCTCAAGATTCAAAAGCTACTAAAAACCATGTTGGATTTAGAGTTCCAAATTCAACTATCTATATAGGAGAGAACAGAGTGAAACCTAAAAATAAAAACTGCTACTGCAAACGAACGCTTCAGATTACAAGAACAAAATTTGGTGAGTCAAGTGAGATTTGTGAACCAATCATTACCACCAAGTATCATCAAGATTGGGTGAAATAATATTTGCTGCTATTTCGGAAACTCGTTATTTCTTGGTCGCTTGGCAATCCCTTTCAATGAAATTGCTTTTCCACAGTCTGTGCCTAGGCTTACTTGAGGAAGAAACAAACCATAGAGACAAAACGGAGAACTCCTTTATTTTGTCAAGTTTCAAAGAGCTACTACAAACCATGTTGGATTTAGAGTTCCAAATTCATCTATCTATATAGGAGAGAACAGAGGGAAACATAAATATAAAAACTGCTACTGTAGAGGAACGCTTAAACCTAGAAGAACAAAATTGTTTGAGACAAGTGGGATTTGTGTACTGATCATTACCACCAAGTATCATCAAGATTGGGTGAAAAAATATTTGCTGGTATTTCAAAATCTCATAATTTCTTGGACGCTTGCCAACCCCTTTCAATGAAAATGCTTTTCCACAGTCTCGGCTTAGGGCTACTTAAGAGGAAACAAACCATAGAGAAAAAACTGAGAACTACTTTATTTTTTCAAGTTTCAAAGAGCTACTACAAACCATGTTGGATTTAGAGTTCCAAATTCATCTATCTATATAGGAGAGAACAGAGTGAAACCTAAATATAAAACTGCTACTGTAGACGAATGCTTAAACCTAGAAGAACAGAATTTGGTGAGCCAAGTGGGATTTGTGTACTGATCATTACCACCAAGTACCATCAAAATTGGGTGAAAAAATATATGCTGGTTTTTCGGAAACTGGTAATTTCTTGGAAGCTTGGCAACCCCTTTCAATGAAAGTGCTTTTTCACATTCTGTGCCTAGGGCTACTTGAAGAGGAAACAAACCATAGAGAAAAAACTGAGAACTACTTTATTTTGTCAAGTTTCAAAGAGCTACTACAAACCATGTTGGATTTAGAGTTCCAAATTCATCTATCTATATAGGAGAGAACAGATGGAAATCTAAATATAAAAACTGCTACTGTAGACGAACGCTTCAACCTAGAAGAACAAAATTAGGTGAGCCAAGTGGCATTTATGTACTTGTCATTACCACTACGTATCATGAAGATTGGTGCAAAAATATTTGCTGGTATTTCAGAAATCCTTATTTCTTAGATGCTTGGCAACCCCTCGCAATGAAAGTGCTTTTCCACAGTCTCTGCTTAGGGCTACTTGAAGAGGAAACAAGCCATAGAGACATAACTGAGAACTGCTTTATTTTGTCAAGTTTCAAAGAGCTACTACAAACCATGTTGGATTTAGAGTTCCAATTTCATCTATCTATATAGGAGAGAACAGAGGGAAACATAAAAATATAAAATGCTACTGTAATCGAACGCTTCAAACTAGAAGATCAAAATTTGGTGAGCCAGGTGGGATTGGTGTACCGATCATTACCACCAAGTACCATCAAGATTGGGTGAAAAAACATTTGCTGGTATTTCAGAAACTGGTAATTTCTTGGAAGCTTGGCAACCCCTTCAATTAAAGTTCTTTTCCACAGTCTGTGCCTAGGGCTACTTGAAGAGGAAACAAACCATAGAGACAATATTGAGAACTACTTTATTTTGTCAAGTTTCAAAGAGCTACTACAAACCATGTTGGATTTAAGTTCCAAATTCATCTATCTATATAGGAGAGAACAGAGTGAAACCTAAGTATAAAAACTGCTACTGTAGACGAACACTTAAATTTAGAAGAACACAATTTGGTGAGCCAAGTGGGATTTGTGTACTAATCATTCCCACCAAGTATCATCAAGATTGGGTGAAAAATTATTTGCTAGTATTTCAGAAAGTTGTTATTTCTTAAAAGCTTGGCAACCCCTCTCAATGAAAGTGCTTTTCCACAGTCTGTACCTAGGGCTACTTGAAGAGGAAACAAATCATAGAAACAAAACTGAGAACTACTATTCTTGGGCAAGATTCAAAGAGCTACTAGAAACCACGTTGGATTTAGGGTTCCAAATTCATCTATCTATATAGGAGAGAACAGAGGGAAACCTAAATATTAAAACTGCTACTGTAGATGAACGCTTAAACCTAGAAGAACACAATTTGGTGAGCCAAGTGTGATTTGTGTACTGATACTTACCACCAAGTATCATCAAGATTGGGTGAAAAAATATTTGCAGGTATTTCAGAACGAGTTATTTCTTAGAAGCTTGGCAACCCCTTTCAATGAAACTGCTTTTCCTAAATCTGTGCCTAGGGTTACTTGAAAAGGAAACAAGCTATAGAGACAAAACTGAGAACTCCTTTATTTTGTCAAGTTTCAAAGAGCTACTAGAAACCATGTTGGATTTAGAGTTCCAAATTCATCTATCTATATAGGAGAGAACAGAGGGAAACATAAAAATATAAAATGCTACTGTAAACGAACGCTTCAAACTAGAAGAACAAAATTTGGTGAGCCAAGTGGGATTTGTGTACCGATCATTACCACCAAGTACCATCAAGATTGGGTGAAAAAACATTTGCTGGTATTTCGGAAACTGGTAATTTCTTGGAAGCTTGGCAACCCCTTCAATGTAAGTGCTTTTCCACAGTCTGTGCCTAGGGCTACTTGAAGAGGAAACAAACCATAGTGACAATATTTAGAACTACTTTATTTTGTCAAGTTTCAAAGATCTACTACAAACCATGTTGGATTCAGAGTTCCAAATTCATCTATCTATATAGGAGAGAACAGAGTGAAACCTAACTATAGAAACTGCTACTGTAGACGAATGCTTAAACCTAGAAGAACACAATTTGGTGAGCAAAGTGGGACTTGTGTACTGATCATTCCCACGAAGTATCATCAAGATTGGGTGAAAAATTATTTGCTAGTATTTCAGAATCAGGTTATTTCTTAAAAGCTTGGCAACCCCTCTCAATGATAGTGCTTTTCCACAGTCTGTGCCTAGGTCTACTTGAAGAGGAAACAAGCCATGGAGACAAAACTGAGAACTCCTTTATTTTGTCAAGTTTCAAAGAGCTACTAGAAACCATGTTGGATTTAGAGTTCCAAATTCATCTATCTATAAAGGAGAGAACAGAGTGAAACCTAAAAATAAAAACTGCTACTGTAAAAGAACGCTTCAACCTAGAAGAACAAAATTTGGTGAGCCAAGTGAGATTTGTGTACTTGTCATTACCACCTCGTATCATCAAGATTGGGTAAAAAATATTTGCTGGTATTTCGGAAACTCATTATTTCTTGGTAGATTTGCAACCACTTTCAATGAAAGTGCTTTTCCACAGTCTGTGCCTAGGGCTACTTCAAGAGGAAACAAACCATAGATACAAAACTGAGAACTACTTTATTTTGTCAATTTCAAAGAGCTACTACAAACTATGTTGGATTTAGAGTTCCAAATTCATCTATCTATATAAGAGAGAACAGCATGGAACCTATTAATAAAAACTGCTACTGTAGACGAACGCTTCAACCTAGAAGAACAAAATTTGGTGAGCCAAGTGAGATTTGTGTACTTGTCATTACCACCACGTTTCATCAAGATTGGGTGAAAAAATATTTGCTGGTATTTCGGAAAATCGTAATTTCTTGGACGCTTGGCAACAGCTCTCAATGAAAGTGCTTTTCCACAGTCTCTGCTTAGGGCTACTTGAAGAGGAAATAAATCATAGAGACAAATCTGAGAACTACATTTTTTTCTCAAGATTCAAAGAGCTACTAAAAACCACATTGGAATTAGAGTTCCAAATTCATCTATCTATATGGGACAGAACAGAGTGAAACCTAAAAATATAAAATGCTACTGCAAACGAACGCTTCAAACTTAAAGACAAAATTTGGTGAGTCAAGTGGGATTTGTGTACCGGTCATTACCACCATGTATTATCAAGGTTGGGTGAAAAAATATTTGCTGGTATTTCGGAAACTCGTTATTTCTTGGAAGCTTGGCAACCCCTTTCAATGAAATTGCTTTTCCACAGTCTGTGCCTAGGGCTACTTGATGAGGAAACAAACCATAGAGACAAAACTGAGAACTCCTTTATTTTGTCAAGTTTCAAAGAGCTACTACAAACCATGTTGGATTTAGAGTTCCAAATTTATCTATCTATATAGGAGAGAACAGAGTGAAACCTAAATATAAAAACTGCTACTGTAGACGAACGCTTCAACCTAGAAGAACAAAATTTGGTGAGCCAAGTGGGGTTTGTGTACTGATCATTACCACCAAGTATCATCAAGATTGGGTGAAGAAATATTTGCTGGTTTTTCGGAAAGTCTTTATTTCTTAGAAGCTTTCAACCCCTCTCATTTAAAGTGCTTTTCCACAGTCTGTGCCTAAGGCTACTTGAAGAGAAAACAAACCATAGAGACAAAACTGAGAACTACTTTTTTTTGTCAAGTTTCAAAGAGCTAATACAAACCATGTTGGATTTAGAGTTCCAAATTCATCTATCTATATAGGAGAGAACAGAGGGAAACCTAAATATATAACCTGCTACTGTAGACGAACGCTTCAACCTAGAATAACAAAACTTGGATAGCCAAGTGAGGTTTGTGTACTTGTCATTACCACCACGTATCATCAAGATTGGGTAAAAAATATTTGCTGGTATTTCGGAAACTCGTTATTTCTTGCTAGATTTGCAACCCCTTTCAATGAAAGTCCTTTTCCACAGTCTGTACCTAGGGCTACTTGAAGAGGTAAAAAACCATAGAGACAAAACTGAGAACTACTTTATTTTGTCAATTTCAAAGAGCTACTACAAACCATGTTGGATTTAGAGTTCCAAATTCATCTATCTATATAAGAGAGAACAGCATGGAACCTATTTATAAAAACGGCTACTATAGGCGAACGCTTCAACCAAGAAGAACAAAATTTGGTGAGCCAAGTGAGATTTGTGTACTTCTCATTACCACCACGTTTCATCAAGATTGGGTGAAAAAATATTTGCTGGTATTTCGGAAACTCGTAATTTCTTGGACGCTTGGCAACATCTTTCAATGAAAGTGCTTTTCCACAGTCTCTGCTTAGGGCTACTTGAAGAGGAAACAAATCATAGAGACAAATCTGAGAACTACATTTTTTTCTCAAGATTCAAAGAGCTACTAAAAACCATGTTGGAATTAGAGTTCCAAATTCATCTATCTATATGGGACAGAACAGAGCGAAACTTAAAATATAAAATGCTACTGCAAACGAACGCTTCAAACTTAAAGACAAAATTTGGTGAGTCAAGTGGGATTTGTGTACTGGTCATTACCACCAAGTATCATCAAGATTGGGTGAAGAAATATTTGCTGGTTTTTCAGAAACTCGTTATTTCTTGGTAGATTTGCAACCCCTTTCAATGAAAGTGCTTTTCCACAGTCTGTGCCTAGGGCTACTTGAAGAGGTAACAAACCATAGAGACAAAACTGAGAACTACTTTATTTTGTAAAGTTTCAAAGAGCTACTACAAACCATGTTGGATTTAGAGTTCCAAATTCATCTATCTATATAGGAGAGAACAGAGGGAAACCTAAATATAAAAACTGCTACTGTAGACGAACGCTTCAACCTAGAAGAACAAAATTTGGAGAGCCAAGTGAGATTTGTGTACTTGTCATTACCACCACGTATCATCAATTTGGGTAAAAAATATTTGCTGGTTTTTCGGAAACTCTTTATTTCTTGGTAGATTTGAAACCCCTTTCAATGAAAGTGCTTTTCCACAATCTGTGGCTAGGGCTATTTGAAGAGGTAACAAACCATAGAGACAAAATTGAGAACTACTTTATTTTGTCAATTTCAAAGAGCTACTACAAACCATGTTGGATTTAGAGTTCCCAATCCATCGATCTATAAAAGAGAGAACAGCATGGAACCTATTTATAAAAACTGCTACTGTAGACGAACGCTTCAACCTAGAAGAACAAAATTTGGTGAGCCAAGTGAGATTTGTGTACTTGTCATTACCATCACGATTCATGAAGATTGGGTGAAAAAATATTTGCTGGTATTTCGGAAACTCGTAATTTCTTGGAAGCTTGGCAACCCCATTCAATGAAAGTGCATTTCCACAGTCTATGCTTAGGGCTACTTGAAGAGGAGACAAAACTGAGAACTACTTTATTTTGTCAAGTTTAAAAAGCTACTACAAACCATGTTGGATTTAGAGTTCCAAATTCATCTATCTTTATAGGAGAGAACAGAGTGAAATCTAAATATAAAAACTGCTACAGAAGACGAACGCTTCAACCTAGAAGAACAAAATTTTGTGAGCCAAGTGTGGTTTTTGTACTAATCATTAGCACCAAGTATCATCAAGATTGGGTGAAAAAATATTTGCTGGTATTTCGGAAACTCGTTATTTCTTGGAAGCTTGGCAACCCCTCTCAATGGAAGTGCTTTTCCACAGTGTGTGCCTAGGGCTACATTAAGAGGAAACACACCATATAGACAAAACAGAGAACACCTTTATTTTGTCTACTTTCAAAGAGCTACTACAAACCATGTTGGATTTAGAGTTCCAAATTCATCTATCTATATAGGAGAGAACAGAGGGAAACCTAAATATAAAACCTGCTACTGTAGACGAACGCTTCAACCTAAAAGAAAAAATTTGGAGAGCCAAGTGGGTTTTGTTTACTGACCTTTACCACCATGTATCATCAAGATTGGGTGAAAAAATATTTGCAGGTATTTCGGAAACTCGTTATTTCTTTGAAGCTTGGCAACCCCTCTCAAGGAAATTGCTTTTCCACAGTCTGTGACTATGGCTACTTGAAGAGGAAACAAACCATAGAGACAAAACTGTGACCTCCTTTATTTTGTCGAGTTTCAAGAGCTACTACAAAACCATGTTGGATTTAGAGTTCCAAATTCATCTATCTTTATAGGAGAGAACAGAGTGAAACCTAAAAATATAAACTGCTACTGTAGACGAACGCTTTAACCTAAAAGGATAAAATTTGGTGAGCCAAGTGGGATTTGTGTACTGATCATTACGACCAAGTGTCATCAAGATTGGGTGAAAAAAATATTTGCTGTTATTTCGGAAACTCGTTAATTCTTAGAAGCTTGTCAACCCCTCTCAATGAAAGTGGTTTCCACAGTCGGTGCCTAGGGCTACTTGAAGAGGAAACAAACCATAGAGACAAAACAGAGAACTCCTTTATTTTGTCAAGTTTCAAAGAGCTACTACAAACCATGTTGGATTTAGAGTTCCAAATTCATCTATCTATAAAGGAGAGAACAGAGGGAAACCTAAATATTAAAACTGCTACTGTAGACGAAAGCTTCAACCTAGAAGAACAAAATTTGGTGAGCCAAGTGGGATTTGTGTACTGATCATTACCACCAAGTATCATCAAGATTGGGTGAAAAAATATTTGTTGGTATTTAGGAAACTCGCTATTTCGTAGAAGCCTGGCAAACCCTCTCAATGAAAGTGCTTTTCCACAGTCTGTGCCTAGGACTACTTGAAGAGGAAACAAACCATCGAGACAAAACTGAGAAGTCCTTTATTTTGTCAAGTTTCAAAGAATTACTACAATCCAAGTTGGACTTAAAGTTCCAAATTCATCTATCTATATTGAGAGAACTGAGGGAAACCTAAATATAAAAACTGCTACTGTAGACGAACGCTTCAACCTAGAAGTACAAAATTTGGTGAGCCAAGTGGGATTTGTGTACTGATCATTACCCCCAAGTATCATCAAGATTGGGTGAAAACATATTTGCTGGTATTTCGGATACTCCTTAATTCTTAGAAGCTTGGCAACCCCTCTAAATGAAAGTGCTTTTCCACAGTCTGTGCCTAGGGCTACTTGAAGAGGAAACAAACCATAGAGACAAAACTGAGAACTCCTTTATTTTGACAAGTTGCAAAGAGCTACTACAAACCATCTTGGATTTAGAGTTTCAAATTCATCTATCTATATAGGAGAGAACAGAGGTAAACCTAAATATAAAAACTGCTACTGTAGACGAACGCTTCAACCTAGAAGAACAAAATTTGGTGAGCTAGTGGGATTTGTGTACAGATCATTACCACCAAGTATCATCAAGATTGGGTGAAAAAATATTTGCTGGTATTTCGGAAACTCCTTAAATCTTAGAAGCTTGGCAACCCCTCTCGATGAAAGTGCTTTTCCACAGTCTGTGTCTAGGGCTATTTGAAGAGGAAACAAACCATAGAGACAAAACTAAGAACTCCTTTATATTGTCAAGTTTCCAAGAGCTACTACGAAGCATGTTGGATTTAGAGTTCCAAATTCATCTATCTATGTAGGAGAGAACAGAGGAAAACCTAAATATAAAAACTGCTACTGTAGACGAACCCTTCAACCTAGAAGAACAAAATATCGTGAGCCAAGTGGGATTTGTGTACTGAATATTACCACCAAGTATCATCAAGATTGGTTGAAAAAATATTTGGTGGTATTTTGGAAACTCGTTAATTCTTAGAAGCTTGGCAACCCCTCTCAATGAAAATGCTTTTCCACAGTCTGTGCCTGGGGCTACTTGAAGAGGAAACAAACCATAGAGACAAAACTGAGAACTCCTTTATTTTGTCAAGTTTCAAAGAGCTACTACAAACCGTGTTGGATTTAGAGTTCCAAATTCATCTATCTATATAAGAGAGAACAGAGGGAAACCAAAATATATAAACTGCTACTGTAGACGAACGCTTCAACCTAGAAGAAAATAATTTGGTGAGCGAAGTGGGATTTGTGTACTGATCCATAACACCAAGTATCATCAAGATAGGGTGAAAAAATATTTGCTGGTATTTCGGAATCTCCTTATTTCTTAGAAGCTTGGCAACCCCTCTCAATGAAAGTGCTTTTCCACAGTCTGCGCCTAGGTCTAATTGAAGAGGAAACAAACCTTAGAGACAAAACTGTGACCTCCTTTATTTTTTCAAGTTTCAAAGAGCTACTACAAACCATGTTGCATTTAGAGTTCCAAATTCATCTATCTATATAGGAGAGAACAGAGTGAAACCTAAAAATAAAAACTGCTACTGTAGACGAACGCTTCAACATAGAAGAACAAAATTTGGTGAGCCAAGTGGGATTTGTGTGCTTGTCATTACCACCACGTATCATCCAGATTGGGTGAAAAAATATTTGTTGGTATTTCGGAAACTCGTTATTTTTTAGAAGCTTGGCAACCCCTCTCAATGAAAGTGCTTTTACACAGTCTGTGCCTAGGGCTACTTGAAGAGGAAACAAACCATAGAGACAAAACTGAGAACTACTTTATTTTGTCAAGTTTCAAAGAGCTACTACAAATAATTTTGGATTTAGAGTTCCAAATTCATCTATCTATATAGGAGAGAACAGAGAGAAACCTAAATTTATAAACTGCTACTGTAGACGAACGCTTCAACCTAGAAGAAAAAATTTGGAGAGCCAAGTGGGATTTGTGTACTGATCTTTACCACTAAGTATCATCAAGTTTGGGTGAAAAAATATTTGCTGGTATTTCGGAAACTCGTTATTTCTTTGAACCTTGGCAACCCCTCTCAAGGAAATTGCTTTTCCACAGTCTGTGCCTATGGCTACTTGAAGAGGACACAAACCATAGAGACAAAACTGTGACCTCCTTTATTTTGTCGAGTTTCAAGAGCTACTACAAAACCATGTTGCATTTAGAGTTCCAAATTCATCTATCAATATAGGAGAGAACAGAATGAAACCTAAAAATAAAAACTGCTACTGTAGACGAACGCTTCAACATAGAAGAACAAAATTTGGTGAGGCAAGTGGGATTTGTGAGCTTGTCATTACCACAACGTATCATCCAGATTGGGTGAAAAAATATTTGCTGGTATTTCAGAAACTCGTAGTTTCTTGAAATTTGGAAACCCCTTTAATGAAAGTGCTTTTCCACAGTCTCTGCTTAGGGCTACTTGAAGAGGAAACAATCCATAGAGACAAAACTGAGAACTCCTTTATTTTGTGAAGTTTCAAAGAGCTACTACAAACCATGTTGGATTTAGAGTTCCAAATTCATCTATCTATGTAGGAGAGAACAGAGGAAAACCTAAATATAAAAACTGCTACTGTAGACGAACGCTTCAACCTAGAAGAACAAAATTTTGTTAGCCAAGTGGGATTTGTGTACTCATCATTACCACCAAGTATCATCAAGATTGGGTGAAAAAATATTTGCTTGTATTTTGGAAACTCGTTAATTCTTTGAAGCTTGGCAGCCCCTCTCAATGAAAGTGCTTTTCCACAGTCTCTGCATAGGGCTACTTGAAGAGGAAACAAACCATAGAGACAAAACGGAGAACTACTTTATTTTGTCAAGTTTCAAAGAGCTACTACAAACCATGTTGTATTTAGAGTTCCAAATTCATCTATCTATATAGGAGAGAACAGAGAGAAACCTAAATATAAATAGGGATAATGTAGACGAACGCTGCAACCTCGTAGTACAAAATTTTGTGAGCCAAGTGGGATTTCTGTACTGATCATTACCACCAAGTGTCATCAAGATTGGGTGAAAAAATATTTGCTGGTATTTTGGAAACTCGTTAATTCTTAGACGCTTGGAAACCCCTCTCAATGAAAGTGCTTTTCCACAGTCTCTGCTTTGTGCTACTTGAAGACAAAACAAATCTTAGAGACAAAACTGAGAACTCCTTTATTTTGACAAGATTCAAAGAGCTACTACAATCCCTGTTGGATTTAGAGTTCCAAATTCATCTATCGATATAGGAGAGAACAGAGGGAAACCTAAATATAACAACTGCTTCTGTAGACGAACGCTTCAACCTAGAAGAACAAAATTTGTTGAGCCAAGTGAGATTTGTGTACTGATCATTACCACCAAGTATCATCAAGATTGGGTGAAAAAATATTTGCTGGTATTTCGGAAACTCGTTATTTCTTAGAAGATTGGCAATCCCTCTCAATGAAAGTGCTTTTCTACAGTCTGTGCCTAGGGCTACTTGAAGAGTAAACAAACCATAGAGACAAAACAGAGAAGTCCTTTATTTTGTCAAGTTTCAAAGAATTGCTACAATCCATGATGGATTTAGAGTTCCAAATTTATCTATCTATATAGTAGAGAACAGAGGGAAACCTAAATATAAAAACTGCTACTGTAGACGAACGCTTAAAACTAGAAGAACAAAATTTAGTGAGCCAAGTGGGATTTGTGTACTGATCATTACCACCATGTATCATCAAGATTGGGTGAAAAAATATTTGCTGGTATTTCGGAAACTCGTTAATTCTTTGAAGCTTTGCAACCCCTCTCAATGAAAGTTCTTTTCCACAGTCTGTGCCTAGGGCTACTTGAAGAGGAAACAAACCATAGAAACAAAACTGAGAACTCCTTTATTTTGTCACGTTTCATAGGGCTACTACAAACCGTGTTGAATTTATTTTTTTTAATTTTTTTTTTATTCAAACATTACAAAGATTTCAGAATCACATCGGTTACACATCCACATTTTTACATAATACCATAATAGTAACTGTTGTATTCTGCTACCTTTCCTATCTTCTACTATCCCCCCTCCCCTCCCCTCCCATTTTCTCTCTCTACCCCATCTACTGTAATTCATTTCTCTTCTTATTTTTTTCCCATTCCCCTCACAAACTCTTATACGTAATTTTGTATAACAATGAGGGTCTCCTTCCATTTCCAAGCAATTTCACTTTTCTCTCCCTTTCCCTCCCACTTCATGACTCTGCATAATGTTAATCTTTTCCTCCTGTTCTTCCTCCCTGCTGTGTTCTTGGTTGCTCTCATTATATCAAAGAAGACATTTGGCATTTGTTTTTTAGGGATTGGCTAGGTTCACTTAGCATAATCTGCTCTAGTGCCATCCATTTCCCTGCAAATTCCATGATTTTGTAATTTCTTAGTGCTGCGTAGTACTCCATTGTGTATAAATGCCACATTTTTTTTTATCCATTCATCTATTGTGGGGCATCGGGGTTGGTTCCACAGTCTAGCTATTGTGAATTGTGCTGCTATGAACATCGATGTGGCAGTATCCTTGTAGTACTCTCTTTTGAGGTCTTCAGGGAATAGTCCGAGAAGGGCAATAGCTGGGTCAAATGGTGGTTCCATTCCCAGCTTTCCCAGGAATCTCCATACTGCTTTCCATATTGGCCTCACCATTTTGCAGTCCCACCAGCAATGTATAAGAGTACCCTTTTCCCCACATCCTCGCCAGCACTTGTTATTGTTCGACTTCATAATGGCTGCCAATCTTACTGGAGTGAGATGGTATCTTAGGGTGGTTTTGATTTGCTTTTCTCTGACTGCTAGAGATGGTGAGCATTTTTTTATGTACTTGTTGATTGATTGTATGTCCTCCTCTGAGAAGTGTCTGTTCAGGTCTTTGGCCCATTTGTTGATTGGGTTATTTGTTTTCTTATTGTTTAATTTTTTGAGTTTTTTGTATACTCTGGACATTAGGGCTCTATCTGAAGTGTGAGGAGTAAAAATTTGTTCCCATGATGAAGGCTCCCTATTTACCTCTCTTATTGTTTCTCTTGCTGAGAAAAAACTTTTTAGTTTAAGTAAGTCCCATTTGTTGATTCTTGTTTTTAACTCTTGTGCTATGGGTGTCCTATTAAGGAATTTGGAGCCCGACCCCACAATATGTAGATCGGAGCCAACCTTTTCATCTATCAGACGCATAGTCTCTGATTTGATATCAAGGTCCTTGATCCATTTTGAGTTAACTTTTGTGCATGGCGAGAGGAGGGGATTCAGTTTCATTTTATTGCATATGGATTTCCAGTTTTCCCATCACCATTTGTTGAAGATGCTATCCTTCCTCCATTGCATGCTTTTAGCCCCTTTATCGAATATAAGATAGTTGTAATTTTGTGGATTGGTTTCTGTGTCCTCTATTCTATACCATTGGTCCACCCGCCTGTTTTGGTACCAGTACCATGCTGTTTTTGTTACTATTGCTTTGTAGTACAGTTTGAAATCTGGTATCGCTACACCTCCTGATTCACACTTCCTGCTTAGAATTGCTTTTGCTATTCTGGGTCTTTTATTTTTCCATATGAATTTCATGATTGCTTTATCTATTTCTACAAGAAATGCCGTTGGGATTTTGATTGGCATTGCATTGAACCTATAGAGAACTTTTGGTAATATTCCCATTTTGATGATGTTAGTTCTGCCTATCCATGAACAGGGTATATTTTTCCATCTTCTGAGATCTTCTTCTATTTCTCTCTTTAGGGTTCTGTAGTTTTCATTGTATAAATCTTTCACCTCTTTGTTACGTTGATTCCCAAGTATTTTTTTTTTTTTGAGGATATTGTGAATGGGGTAGATGTCCTCATTTCCAGTTCAGAAGATTTGTCGCTGATATACAGGAATGCCTTTGATTTATGCGTGTTGATTTTATATCCAGCCACTTTGCTGAATTCATTTATTAGCTCTAGTAGTTTCTTTGTAGACTCTTTTGTGTCTTCTAGGTATAGGATCATATCATCCACAAACAGTGATAATTTAAGTTCTTCTTTTCCTATTTTTATGCCTTTAATTTCTTTCGTCTGTCTAATTGCTCTGGCCAGTGTTTCGAGAACTATATTGAATAGAATTGGTGAGAGAGGGCATCCCTGTCTTGTTCCAGATTTTAGAGGGAATGCCTTCAGTTTTTTCCATTTAGAATGATGCTAGCCTGAGGCTTAGCATATATAGCTTTTATAATTTTGTGGTAAGTTCCTGTTATCCCTATTTTTTCTGATGTTTTGAACATAAAGGGATGCTGTACTTTGTCGAATGCTTTTTCTGCATCCACCGAGAAGATCATATGGTTCTTATCTTTAAGTCTATTGATGTGGTGAATAACGTTTATTGATTTTCGTATATTGAACCAGCCTTGCATCCCAGGGATGAATCCTACTTGATCATGGTGCACAATCTTTTTTATATGTTTTTGTATACAATTTGCCAGAATTTTATTGAGGATTTTTTCATCTAAATTCATTAGGGATATTGGTCTGTAGTTTTCTTTCTTTGAGGTGTCCTTCTCTGGTTTGGGAATCAGGGTGATATTGGCCTCATAGAATGAATTTGGGAGTTCTCCCTCTTTTTCTATCTCCTGAAATAGATTATGGAGTATTGGTATTAGTTCCTCTTTAAATTTTTTGTAAAACTCTGCTGTATATCCATCCGGTCCTGGGCTTTTCTTGGTTGGTAGTCTTTTGATGGCTTCTTCTATTTCCTCCCTTGATATTGATCTGTTTAGGTTGTTTATATCTTCCTGATTCAATCTGGGTAGTTCATATGTCTCAAGGAATTTATCTATGCCTTCTATATCTTCTATTTTATTAGAGTATAGGGTTTCAAAATAATTTCTAATTATCGTCTGTATTTCTGAAAGGTTGGGAAAAATCATATCACTCATACGGACCCCGGAAGCAAGCAGGGGTGTCCATACTTGTATCAAATAAAATAGATTTCAAGCCAAAGTTAATCAAAAGGGATAAACAAGGACAATACATACTGCTCAAGGGAACCATGCACCAACAAGACTTGACGATCATTAATATATATGCCCCAAACAATGGTGCAGCTACGTTCATCAAACAAATTCTTCTCAAGTTCAAGAGTCTAATAGACCACAACACAATAATCATGGGAGATTTTAATACACCTCTCTCACCAATGGACAGATCTTCCAAACAAAAATTGAATAAAGCAACCATAGAGCTCAATAATACAATAAATAACTTAGACTTAATTGATATATACAGAATATACCACCCAACATCAAGCGGATACACTTTCTTCTCAGCAGCACATGGATCCTTCTCAAAATAGACCATATATTATGTCACAGGGCAAAGCTTAGCAATTAGAAAGGAGTTGAGATACTACCATGCATTTTATCTGATCATAATGGAATGAAATTGGAAATCAATAATAAAATGAGAAAGGAAAAACCCTACATCACACGGAGATTAAACAATATGCTACTGAATGAACAAAGGGTTACAGAAGACATCAAAGAGGAAATTAAAAAAATCTTAGAGGTAAACGAAAACTCAGAAACAACATATCGAAATCTTTGGGACACAATGAAAGCAGTACTAAGAGAAAAATTCATTTCATGGAGTTCATTCCTTAAAAGAAGGAAAAGCCAACAAATAAATGACCTCATACTACACCTCAAAGCCTTAGAAAAAGAAGAACAAATCAGCAGCAAATACAGTAGAAGGCAAGAAATAATTAAAATTAGAGCAGAAAACAATGAAATCGCAACGAAAGAAACAATCAAAAAAATTGACAAAACTAAAAGTTGGTTCTTTGAAAAAATAAATAAGACTGATAGACCACTAGCCACACTAACAAAGAGAAGAAGAGAGAGAACCCAAATTACTAGCTTACGGGATGAAAAAGGCAACCATGTTGAATTTAGAGTTCCAAATTCATCTATCTATATAGGAGAGAACAGAGGGAAACCTAAATATAAAAACTGCTACTGTAGACGAACGCTTCAACATAGAAGAACAAAGTTTGGTGAGCCAAGTGGGATTTGTGTACTGATCATTACCACCAAGTATCATCAAGATTGGGTGAAAAAATATTTGCTGGTATTTCGGAAACTCGTTAATTCTTAGAAGCTTGGCAACCCCTCTCAATTAAAGTGGTTTTCCACAGTCTGTGCCTAGGGCTACTTGAAGAGGAAACAAACCATAGAGACAAAACTGAGAACTCCTTTATTTTGTCACGTTTCAAAGAGCTACTACAAACCATGTTGGATTTAGAGTTCCAAATTCATCTATGTATGTAGGAGAGAACAGAGGGAAACCTAAATATAAAAACTGCTACTGTAGACGAACGCTTCAACCTAGAAGAACAAAATATGATGAGCCAAGTGGGATTTGTGTACTGATCATTACCACCAAGTATCATCAAGATTGGGTGAAAAAATATTTGCTGGTATTTCGGAAACTCGTAATTACTTGGAAGCTTGGCAAAACCTTTCAATGAAAGTGCTTTTCCACAGTCTCTGCTTAGGGCTACTTGACGAGGAAACAAACCATACAGACAAAACTGAGAACTCCTTCATTTTGTCAAGTTTCAAAGAGCTACTACAAACCATGTTGGATTTAGAGTTCCAAATTCATCTATCGATAAAGGTGAGAACAGAGTGAAACCTAAAAATGTACACTGCTACTGTAGACGAACGCTTTAACCTAGAAGGACAAAATTTGGTGAGCCAAGTGGGATTTGTGTACTGATCATTACCACCAAGTGTCATCAAGATTGGGTGAAAAAAATATTTGCTGTTATTTCAGAAACTCGTTAATTCTTAGAAGCTTGTCAACTCCTCTCATTGAAAGTGCTTTCCACAGTCTGTGCCTAAGGCTACTTGAAGAGGAAACAAACCATAGAGACAAAACAGAGAACTCCTTTATTTTGTCAAGTTTCAAAGAGCTACTACAAACCAAGTTGGATTTAGAGTTCCAAATTCATCTATCTATATAGGAGAGAACAGAGTGAAACCTAAATATAAAAACTGTTACTGTAGATGAACGCTTCAACCCAGAAGAACATAAGTTGGTGAGCTTAGTGGGATTTGTGTAGTGATCATTACCACCAAGTATCTTCAAGATTGGGTGAAAAAATATTTCCTGGTATTTCGGAAACTCGTTAATTCTTAGAAGCTTGGCAACCCCTCTCGATGAAAGTGTTTTCCACAGTCTGTGTCTAGGGCTATTTGAAGACGAAACAAACCATAGAGACAAAACTGAGAACTCCGTTATATTGTAAAGTTTCCAAGAGCTACTACGAACTATGTTGGATTTAGAGTTCCAAATTCATCTATCTATATAGGAGAGAACAGAGGAATACCTAAATATATAAACTGCTACTGTAGACGAACGCTTCAACCTAGAAGAACAAAATTTGGTGAGCCAAGTGGGATTTATGTACTGATTATTACCACCAAGTATCATCCAGATTGGGTGAAAAAATATTTCCTGGTATTTCAGAAACTCGTTAATTCTAGTTTTTCTGATGTTTTGAACATAAAGGGATGCTGTACTTTGTCGATTGCTTTTTCTGCATCCACCGAGATGATCATATGGTTCTTATCTTTAAGTCTATTGATGTGGTGAATAACGTTTATTGATTTCCATATATTGAACCAGCCTTGCATCCCAGGGATAAATCCTACTTGATCATGGTGCACAATCCTTTTTATATGTTTTTGTATACGATTTGCCAGAATTTTATTGAGGATTTTTGCATCTAAATTCATTAGGGATATTGGTCTGTAGTTTTCTTTCTTTGAGGTGTCCTTCTCTGGTTTGGGAATCAGGGTGATATTGGCCTCATAGAATGAATTTGGGAGTTCTCCCTCTTTTTCTATCTCCTGAAATAGATTATGGAGTATTGGTATTAGTACCTCTTTAAATGTTTTGTAAAACTCTGCTGTATATCCATCCGGTCCTGGGCTTTTCTTGGTTGGTAGTCTTTTGATGGCTTCTTCTATTTCCTCCCTTGATATTGATCTGTTTAGGTTGTTTATATCTTCCTGATTCAATCTGGGTAGGTCATATATCTCAAGGAATTTATCTGATCATTACCACCAAGTATCATCAAGATTGGGTGAAAAAATATTTGCTGGTATTTCGGAAACTCGTTATTTTTTAGAAGCTTGGAAACCCCTCTCAATGAAAGTGCTTTTCCACAGTCTGTGCCTAGGGCTACTTGAAGAGGAAACAAACCATAGAGACAAAACTGAGACGTCCTTTATTTTGTCAAGTTTCAAAGAATTACTACAATCCATGTTGAATTTAGAGTTCCAAATTTATCTATCTATATAGTAGAGAACAGAGGGAAACCTAAATATAAAAAATGCTACTGTAGATGAACGCTTAAAACTAGAAGAACAAAATTTAGTGAGCCTAGTGGGATTTGTGTACTGATCATTACCACCATTTATCATCAATATTGGGTGAAAAAATATTTGCTGGCATTTCGGAAATTCGTTAATTCTTTGAAGCTTGGCAACCCCTCTCAATGAAAGTGCTTTTCCACAGTCTGTGCCTAGGGCTACTTGAAGAGGAAACAAACCATAGAAATAAAACTGAGAACTCCTTTATTTTTTCAAGTTTCAAAGAGCTACTACAAACCATGTTGGATTTAGAGTTCCAAATTCATCTATCTATATAGGAGAGAACAGAGGGAAAACTAAATATAAAAACTGCTACTGTACACGAACGCTTCAACCGAGAAGAACAAAATTTCGTGAGCCAACTGGGATTTGTGTACTAATCATTACCACCAAGTATCATCAAGATCGGGTAAAAAAATATTTGCTGGTATTTTGGAAACTCGTTAATTCTTAGAAGCTTTGCAACCCCTCTCGATGAAAGTGCTTTTCCACAGTCTCTGCTTTGTGCTACTTGAAGACGAAACAAATCATAGAGACAAAACTGAGAACTCCTTTATTTTGACAAGTTTCAAAGAGCTACTACAAACCATGTTGGATTTAGAGTTCCAAATTTATCTATCCATATAGGAGAGAACAGAGTGAAACCTAAAAATAAAAACTGCTACTGTAGACGTACGCTTTAACCTAGAAGAACAAAATTACGTGAGCCAAGTGGGATTTGTGTACTGATCATTACCACCAAGTGTCATCAAGATTGGGTGAAAAAAATATTTGCTGTTTTTTCGGAAACTCGTTAATTCTTAGAAGCTTGGCAACCCCTCTCAATGAAAGTGATTTTCCACAGTCTGTACCTAGGGCTACTTGAAGAGGAAACAATCCAAAGAGACAAAACTGAGAAGTCCTTTATTTTGTCAAGTTTCAAAGAATTACTACAAACCATGTTGGATTTAGAGTTCCAAATTCATCTATCTATATAGGAGAGAACAGAGGGAAACCTAAATATAAAAACTGCTACTGTACACGAACGCTTCAACCGAGAAGAACAAAATTTCGTGAGCCAACTGGGATTTGTGTACTAATCATTACCACCAAGTATCATCAAGATCGGGTAAAAAAATATTTGCTGGTATTTTGGAAACTCGTTAATTCTTAGAAGCTTAGCAACCCCTCTCGATGAAAGTGCTTTTCCACAGTCTCTGCTTTGTGCTACTTGAAGACGAAACAAATCATAGAGACAAAACTGAGAACTCCTTTATTTTGACAAGTTTCAAAGAGCTACTACAAACCATGTTGGATTTAGAGTTCCAAATTCATCTATCCATATAGGAGAGAACAGAGTGAAACCTAAAAATAAAAACTGCTACTGTAGACGTACGCTTTAAGCTACAAAAACAAAATTTCGTGAGCCACGTGGGATTTGTGTACGGATCATTACCACCAAGTGTCATCAAGATTGGGTGAAAAAAAATATTTGCTGTTATTTCGGAAATTCGTTAATTCTTAGAAGATTGGCAACCCCTCTCAATGAAAGTGCTTTCCACAGTCTGTGCCTAGGACTACTTGAAGAGGAAACAAACCATAGAGACAAAACAGAGAACTCCTTTATTTTGTCAAGTTTCAAAGAGCTACTACAAACCATGTTGGATTTAGAGTTGCAAATTCATCTATTTATATAGGAGAGAACAGAGGGAAACCTAAATATAAAAACTGCTACTGTAGACGAACACTTCAACCTAGAAGAACAAAATTGGTGAGCAAAGTGAGATTTGTGTACTGATCATTACAACCAAGTATCATCAAGATTGGGTGAAAAAATATTTGCAGGTATTTCGGAAACTCGTTATTTTTTAGAAGCTTGGCAACCTCTCTCAATGAAAGTGCTTTTCCACAGTCTGTGCCTAGGGATACTTGAAGAGGAAACAAACCATAGAGACAAAACGGAGAACTACCTCATTTTGTCAAGTTTCAAAGAGCTACTACAAACCATGTTGGATTTAGAGTTGAAAATTCATCTATTTATATAGGAGAGAACAGAGTGAAACCTGAAAATAAATACGGATACTGTAGACGGACGCTTCAACCTAGTAGTACAAAATTTTGTGAGCCAATTGGGATTTGTGTACTGATCATTACCACCAAGTATCATCAAGATTGGGTGAAAAAATATTTGCTGGTATTTTGGAAACTCGGTAATTCTTAGAAGCTTGGAAACCCCTCTCAATGAAAGTGCTTTTCCACAGTCTCTGCTTTATGCTACTTGCAGACGAAACAAATCATAGAGACAAAACTGAGAACTCCTTTATTTTGACAAGTTTCAAAGAGCTACTACAAACCATGTTGGATTTAGAGTTCCAAATTCATCTATCGATATAGGAGAGAACAGAGTGAAACCTAAAAATAAAAACTGCTACTGTAGACGTACGCTTTAACCTAGAAGAACAAAATTACGTGAGCCAAGTGGGATTTGTGTACTGATCATTACCACCAAGTGTCATCAAGATTGGGTGAAAAAAATATTTGCTGTTTTTTCGGAAACTCGTTAATTCTTAGAAGCTTGGCAACCCCTCTCAATGAAAGTGATTTTCCACAGTCTGTACCTAGGGCTACTTGAAGAGGAAACAATCCAAAGAGACAAAACTGAGAAGTCCTTTATTTTGTCAAGTTTCAAAGAATTACTACAAACCATGTTGGATTTAGAGTTCCAAATTCATCTATCTATATAGGAGAGAACAGAGGGAAAACTAAATATAAAAACTGCTACTGTACACGAACGCTTCAACCGAGAAGAACAAAATTTCGTGAGCCAACTGGGATTTGTGTACTAATCATTACCACCAAGTATCATCAAGATCGGGTAAAAAAATATTTGCTGGTATTTTGGAAACTCGTTAATTCTTAGAAGCTTTGCAACCCCTCTCGATGAAAGTGCTTTTCCACAGTCTCTGCTTTGTGCTACTTGAAGACGAAACAAATCATAGAGACAAAACTGAGAACTCCTTTATTTTGACAAGTTTCAAAGAGCTACTACAAACCATGTTGGATTTAGAGTTCCAAATTCATCTATCCATATAGGAGAGAACAGAGTGAACCCTAAAAATAAAAACTGCTACTGTAGACGTTACGCTTTAAGCTACAAAAACAAAATTTCGTGAGCCACGTTAGATTTTTGTACGGATCATTACCACCAAGTGTCATCAAGATTGGGTGAAAAAAATATTTGCTGTTTTTTCGGAAACTCGTTAATTCTTAGAAGCTTGTCAACCCCTCTCAATGAAAGTGCTTTCCACAGTCTGTGCCGAGGGCTACTTGAAATGAAAACAAACCATAGAGACAAAACAGAGAACTGATTAATTTGGTCAGGTTTCAAAGAGCTACTACAAACCATGTTGGATTTAGAGTTCCAAATTCATCTATCTATATAGGAGAGAACAGAGGGAAACCTAAATATAAAAACTGCTACTGTAGACGAACGCTTCAACCTAGAAGAACAAAAGTTTGTGAGCCAAGTGGGATTTGTGTACTGATCATTACCACCAAGTACCATCAAGATTGGGTGAAAAAGTATTTGTTGGTATTTTGAAAACTCGTTATTTCTTAGAAGCTTGGCAACCTCTCTCAATGAAAGTGCTTTTCCACAGTCTGTGCCTAGGGCTACTTGAAGAGGAAACAAACCATAGAGACAAAACTGAGAAGTCCTTTATTTTGTCAAGTTTCAAAGAATTACTACAATCCATGTTGGATTTAGAGTTCCAAATTCATCTATCTATATAGGAGAGAACTGAGGGAATCCTAAATATAAAAACTGCTACTGTAGACAAACGCTTCCACCTTGAAGAACAAAATTTGGTGAGCCAAGTGGGATTTGTGTACTGATCATTACCACCAAGTATCATCAAGATTGGGTGAAAAAATATTTTTTTGGTATTTCGGAAACTCGTAAATTCTTAGAAGCTTGGCAACCCCTCTCAATGAAAGTGCTTTTCCACAGTCTGTGCCTAGAGCTACTTGAAGAGGAAACTAACCATAGAGACAAAATGAGATCTCTTTTTATTTTTTTGAGTTTCAAAGAGCTACTACAAACCATGTTGGATTTAGAGTTCCAAATTCATCTTCTATGTAGGAGAGAACAGAGAAAAACCTAAATATAAAAACTGCTATCAACCTAGAAGAACAAAATTGGTGAGCCAAGTGGGATTTGTGTACTGATCATTAGCACCAAGTATCATCAAGATTGGGTGAAAAAATATTTGCTGGTATTTCGGAAACTCGTAATTTCTTGGAAGCTTGCCAAAACATTTCAATGAAAGTGCTTTTCCACAGTCTCTGCTTAGGGCTACTTGACGAAAAAACAAACCGTAGAGACAAAACGGAGAACTACTTTATTTTGTCAAGTTTCAAAGAGCTACTAAAAATCATGTTGATTTAGAGTTACACATTGATCTATCTATATAGGAGAGAACAGAGTGAAACCTAAAAAAATACGGATACTGTAGACGAACGCTTCACCTAGTAGAACAAAATTTTGTGAGCCAAGTGGGATTTGTGTACTGATCATTACCACCGATTATCATCAAGATTTAGTGAAAAAATATTTGCTGCTATTTCGGAAAATCGTTAACTCTTAAAAGTGTGGCAACCCTCTCAATGAAAGTGCTTTTCCACAGTCTCTGCTTTGGGCTACAAGAAAACGAAACAAATCATGGAGACAAAATTGAGAACTCCTTCATTTGTCAACTTTCAAAGAGCTACTACAAACCATGTTGGATTTTGAGTTCCAAATTCATCTATCGATAGGAGAGAACAAAGTGAAAACCTAAAAATGTAAACTGCTACTGTAGACGAATGCTTCAACCTAGAAGAACAAAAGTTTGTTAGCCAAGTGGGATTTGTGTACTGATCGTTACCACCAAGTACCATCAAGATTGGGTGAAAAAGTATTTGCTGGTGTTTTGGAAACTCGTTATTTCTTCGAAGCTTGGCAACCCCACTCAATGAAAGTGCTTTTCCACAGTCTGTGCCTAGGGCTACTTGAAGAGGAAACAAACCATAGAGACAAAACTGAGAAGTCCTTTATTTTGTCAAGTTTCAAAGAATTACTACAATCCATGTTGGATTTAGAGTTCCAAATTCATCTATCTATGATTGAGAGAACTGAGGGAAACCTAAATATACAAACTGCTACTGTAGACGAATGCTTCAACCTAGAAGAACAAATTTGGTGAGCAAGTGGGATTTGTGTACTGATCATTACCACCAAGTATCATCTAAATTGGGTGAAAAAATATTTGCTGGTATTTCGGATACTCGTTAATTCTTAGAAGCTTGGAAACCCCTCTCAATGAAAATGTTTTCCACAGTCTGTGCCTAGGGCTACTTGAAGAGGAAACAAACCATAGAGACAAAACTGGGAACTCCTTTATTTTGTCATGTTTCAAAGAGCTGCTACAAACCATGTAGGATTTAGAGTTCCAAATTCATCTATCTATATAGGAGAGAACAGAGGGAAACCTAATATAAAAACTGCTACTGTAGACGAACGCTTCAATCCAGAAGAACAAAGTTGGTGAGCCAAGTGGGATTTGTGTACTGATCATTACCACCAAGTATCATCAAGAGTGGGTGAAAAACATTTTGCTGGTATTTCGGAAACTCGTTAATTCTTAGAAGCTTGGCAACCCCTCTCGATGAAAGTGCTTTTCCACAGTCTGAGTCTAGAGCTATTTGAAGAGGAAACAAACCATAGAGACAAAACTGAGAACTCCTTTGTATTGTCAAGTTTCCAAGAGCTACTAAGAACCATGTTGGATTTAGAGTTCCAAATTCATCTATCTATATAGGAGAGAACAGAGGAATCCTAAATATAAAAACTGCTACTGTTGACGAATGCTTCAAGCTTGAAGAACAAAATTTGGTGAGGCCAAGTGGGATTTGTGTACTGATCATTACCACCGAGTATCATCAAGATTGGGTGAAAAAATATTTGCTGGTATTTCGGAAACTCATTAATTCTTAGAAGCTTGGCAACCCCTCTCAATGAAAGTGTTTTTCCACAGTCTGTGCCTACGGCTACTTGAAGAGGAAACAAACCATACGGACAAAACTGAGAACTCCTTTATTTTGTCAAGTTTCAAAGACCTACTACAAACCATGTTGTATTTAGAGTTTCAAATTCATCTATCTATATAGGAGAGAACAGAGGGAAACCTTAATATAAAACTGCTACTGTAGACGAACGCTTCAACCTAGAAGAACAAAAGTTGGTGAGCCTAGTGGGATTTGTGTACTGATCATAAACACCAAGTACCATCAAGATTGGGTGTAAAAGTATTTGCTGGTATTTTTGGTAACTCGTTATTTCTTAGAAGCTTGGCAACCCCTTTCAATTAAGTGCTTTTCTACAGTCTGTGCCTAGGGCTACTTGAAGAGGAAACAAACCATAGAGACAAAACTGAGAACTCCTTTATTTTGTCAAGTTTCAAAGAATTACTACAATCCATGTTTGGATTTAGAGTTCCAAATCATCTATCTATATAGGAGAGAAAAGAGAGAAACCTAAATATAAAAACTGCTACTTTAGACGAACGCTGCAACCTAGTAGAACAAAATTTGGTGAGCCAAGTTGCTGGGAGCCACAGCCAATTAATATGATTCATGGCATTTTGATTGAAAGGTGAAGCCAGCTAGCCATTGAGATGATATGATTATGTTAAAAAATTACATTCCTATGGATAACGGACTCCTGCTGCGGGACTCCTGGAGAGATCCCATTGGTTGGGAAAGTGCAGTAGGAGGGAATTCCCGGGGGAGGCGCTTGCGCTGGAGTTTCGGGAAGGAACCGGCAGAACGCCGCGTGGGTGGATCGGGGAAGCTCCCCGGGCAAGGACGTGGTGTTGGCGGTTTTTTCAAATAAAGTTTGTTCCTGTTTGAGTGGCTCGTGATCTTGTGCCAGCCAGACAGCGGCAACATGGTGCCCTGTACGGGGAGCGCCTGAAGCTCGGAGGTGAGTAAAATTGCTTGCCCCTGAGGGAAGGCGACAGAATGGGTGACCATTTCAAAAAACAATGTGTTCTTCTTTTGATTTATTTTGTTTTTGTTTCAAGCTGCCTATCCCTGAAATTTTCTCAGGCAAACTGGGAAAAATGGTTGGCTCAAGGCTTGAAGTTGTTTGGCCCGGAGGAAGAGAAAATTGATACAACTATTCTTTGCTCCGTTTTTGTTTCATTCTGTTTCGGTTTTGTTTTATGCTACCTTATCGGGTTGCGTTACCTTTATAGTAGACTAGAAACTAGTAAAAAACAAACCGAAAAACTGTTAAGTAAATTGTTAGAGGTCCAAACTGTGGTAGAAAACATGTCAGGTCAAGCAAAAGAGAAGGTCTCTCCAGCTAGTCAGACAGAGGAAAATTTGAAGAAAGAAAGCTTAGAGGAAAAACGACCATCAGTTGGGGAGTTACAACAGGAGGCTGCTACTAACTCCGTTCTATCACCAGAGGGCGTAATTCAACCAACAACTCCATCTGCAGCTGAGCGGCCCTCAATTCCTGTAGTTGATGCACAAAATCCTAAGGCAAGATCCCAAAGACTAGCATGCCCTGTACTTGAGCAGGCAGGAGGGCAACGAATTCACCGTGCTTTAGATTTCAAAACAGTAAAGCAATTAAAGGAGGCTGTAACAACCTATGGCCCGCAAGCACCCTTCACCATAAGCATGGTCGAATCTATTACCAACCTAGACATGACACCAGCAGATTGGGCTAACATGTGTCGATCTGTGCTAAATGGAGGACAATATTTGTTATGGAAGGTTGCCAATGAGGAATTCTGCATGGAGACAGCTAGGCGAAATACAGCAGCCGGTTACCCTCAAAGAAATCTGGAGATGTTGTTAGGAAAGGGACCTTATGAGGGTCAACGGCAACAAATTGAATATGATCCTGGTGTATACGCACAAATTGCTGCAGATGCAGTTAGGGCATGGAAAACTTTACAGGGGCATGGAGATTTACAAGGACTGTTATCTAAGGTAATACAAGGAACTAACGAACCGTACGCTGAATTTGTAGATAGGCTTATTCAGACAGGTTCTAGAATATTTGGAGATGTAGAACAGGCAACGCCATTTATAAAAAAACTGGCTTATGACCAAGCAAATCGTTGCTGCAGAGAGGTCATTAGACCATGGAAACATGAAGATTTAAACACATATATTAAATTATGTAGAGACATTAATGAACAAGGACAAGTCTTAGCAGCAGTACAACAGGCTTTAGATGCCAGGCCAAAAACATGCTACAATTGTGATCAGACAGGACATTTTAAAAGGAATTGCCCATAGGAGGAGGGATTAACAAAGCTAGGTATCAAAGGAATAGAATACCAGGTATTTGCCCACGATGCCGTAGAGGTAGACATTGGGCTAATGAATGCCATTCTCAAACCACCATAGAGGGCACTCCGTTATCAAAAAACGGACAAGGATCAAGTGTTTACCCACGATATCGTGGAGAAAGGCATCAGGCTTCATTGCCAAAAAACGGACTGGAGGGCCCAATGCTCCGGGGCCCAAAACCACAAATATACGGGGCAATGGAGAAACCCAGCAGCACCATCAAGGTAGTGCCCAGGACACATTATCCATTAAATCCCTCATCAGACAAACTAGAGGGAGCGCAGGGCTGGACATCTGCGCCTCTGCAAGAGCAGTACTAACTCCAGAGATGGGAATTCAAATCATTCCCACAGGAGTAAAAGGACCTCTTCCCCAAGGAACGGTAGGCTTATTATTGGGACGCAGTTCTTCTACACTAAAAGGACTTATGATAAGTCCCGGGGTAATTGATCCCGATTATGAAGGTGAAATAAAAATTATAGCTAGTTCTCCAAGAGGCATATCAGTTATCTCACCAGGGGATAGAATAGCACAGTTACTAATAATACCCAGCCTACATGATAAATTTTCCAGTCGTACTGTAGAAAGAGGTACCAGGGGATTGGGCTCCACAGGTGTAGATTGGGCTATGCTGTCTTTAAATTTAGATTCTCGCCCCATGCTAAAACTAAATATTCAAGGACACGACTTTAATGGGCTACTGGACACAGGTGCAGACCTTAGCATCATATCTAGTCAGGAATGGCCAAAACATTGGCCATTACAACAAGTCACTCAAACGCTTCGAGGCCTTGGAGTGGCTACTAATCCCCATAGAAGTGCAATGGTATTAGATTGGAAGGATCCTGAAGGATGTGAGGGAACTATACAGCCATATGTATTGGATCATCTTCCTGTAAATTTATGGGGACGAGATGTCCTAGATCAATTAGGTTTGATGTTAACAAATAACATCAATCCTAATGCGCCCACTACTAGGGCTAGACAAGGTTTTAAAAAAGAAAAAAGATTAGGAAAGCAAGGACAAAATATAGCAGCACCAATTCAAATAGATCAAGGAACAGACAGACATGGGTTGGATTTTCAGAAAGGGCCACTGAGACAATAAAAATTACTTGGAAATCAGAAAGACCAGTGTGGGTTCCTCAGTGGCCCCTGACTAAAGAAAAGATACAAGTAGCCCATGATCTGGTTAAACAACAATTAGCGAAAGGACATATACAACCTTCCATATCTCCCCATAATACTCCCATTTTTGTTATTAAAAAGAAATCTGGTTAATGGAGATTATTACAAGATTTAAGAGCCATTAATAATGAGATGGTTATTATGGGACCTGCTCAATCAGGGATTCCCCAATTGTCTGCTTTACCAAAAACCTGGTATGTTTTAGCTATAAATATTAAAGATTGTTTTTTTTCAATTCCAATTCATCCTGAGGATAGTCCACATTTTGCATTTACTATCCCTGCACTAAATCATGAAGGTCCTGATCAGAGATATGAATGGAAAGTACTCCCTCAGGGGATGGCTAATAGTCCAACTATGTGTCAAATTTATGTTAACAAAGCAATCCAACCACTTAGAAATCAAAATCATGAACTACAAATATTTCACTATATGGATGATATGTTATTGGCACATAAAGATAAAAACACACTGCTAGAATGTTATGCCACACTTACAAATTTATTAAAAGGTTATAATCTAGAGATAGCAATAGATAAAGTACAATTAAATCTTCCAATTAATTATCTAGGAGTTCTGTTATCCTCAACCATGGTCCGTCCACCAAAAATTCAAATACGAGTAGATCAACTCAAATCACTTAATGACTTTCAAAAGTTATTGGGAGACATAAATTGGATAAGGCCTTATCTAGGCATACCAACAGGAGAGCTAGGACCTTTATTTGATATCCTAAAAGGTCCATCAGATCCAAATTCACCCCGCATGTTAACGCCTGAAGCAAGAAAGGCATTAAAAATCATTGAAACATATATGGAAAATATGCACTTGGATAGAATTGATATAAGTTTGCCTTTATTATTTATTGTACTACCAACAAAAAATATTCCTACAGGAGTATTTTGGCAAGAAGGTCCATTATTGTGGATACATTTATCTTATTCTCCTAATACTATTCTTACTAGATATCCTGAGGCTGTAGGACAATTAATACTCAAAGGAATAAAAGCAGCAAAGGGAGTGTTTGGGATTTCTCCCAATAAAATTATTACTCCATATACTATGGATCAAATTGATGAGTTAGCCAATGAGTTAAATACTTGGGCAATAATCATGTGTAAATCTAATGTTTCATTTGATAATCACTTGCCATCTAATCCTTTGTTGTCTTTTTGGTCTAAACATCCTGTAGTTTTTCCAAAAATGACAAGAAAGACCCCTATCATGAATGCTCCAAATATATTCACTGATGGGTCAAATAATGGTACAGCACCAGTAGTTACCCCTGATCAAACTTTTACATTTTTAGTACCCAAACAATCAGCTCAAAAGGTAGAGCTTAATGCAGTATTACAAGCTTTTATGATGTTTAAAGATTCTGTATTTAATTTATTTTCTGATAGTCAATATGTAGTTAATGCTATAGTATCCCTTGAAGATCTGGTAGGATTTCCCCTTCTTCTACTGTTTTCTCTTTGTTTTCCACTATACAAAGTCTAATATGGGACAGAAAAGATCCATTCTTTATAGGACATATCAGGGCACATACAGGATTGCCTGGAGCCCTTAGTTTGGGCAATGAATTAGCAGATAAATCTACACATGACGTACATATTTTCTCCACAATAGAAGAAGCTATAAATTTTCATAAAAGGTTCCATGTCAATGCTAATACTTTACAAAAACGTTTTAAAATAACTAAAGAACAAGCCAGACATATAATAAAACAATGTCAAAATTGTGTGACATTTTTACCGCAAGTTAATCTTGGAGTCAATCCTAGAGGACTGATACCTAACCATATATGGCAGATGGACGTCACACACTTGCCAGAATTTGGAAAATTAAAATATTTACATGTTACAGTTGATACTTCTTCCGGATTTTTGATGGGCTCCCTTCATGCCAGAGAAAAAACTAAAGATGTTATAGCTCATTGCTTACAAAATTTTGCCACTGTGGGTGTTCCTAAACAGTTTAAAACTGATAACGGTCCTGGCTATACCTCTACCTCTTTTAAACATTTTTGCTCATCATTTGTTATTACTCATATAACAGGAATTCCATACAATCCACAGGGACAAGGCATAGTTGAAAGAGCTCATCAAACTATTAAAATGTACTTATTAAAACAAAAGGAGGGAATTGGAAAGGGGTATATATCCCCCAAAGATAAACTTAAAATAACCCTTTTTACTCTAAACTTTTAAAATTTGGATTCATCAGGGCTTAGTGCTGCGGAAAGACATTTGAATCCAAAAAATGTACATAAGCCTAAGGTACTTTGGAAAGATATTCTAACAGGACAATGGAAAGGTCCTGATCCAGTGATTGTCTGGAGTCGGGGATCTGTCTGTGTGTTTCCACAGGGAGAAAAGCAACCGATTTGGATTCCAGAAAGACTAACTAAAACGATTTCTACAGATCAAAAAGAAGATGATTTGACTCAAATCCATAACAGCTGATATCCAGAACTCCAGCTTGGCCATTCTTATATCTGCGACTGTGATTAACCAGGATGCTTTTTTCAATATCTATTTTATTGTTGCATTTTTCTATATCATAAGGTTCTATTTTATTTTTGAGCTCATACAGACCTAGGTTGATGTTTTTCTGATCACTTTTATTTTTTAACTGTGGAGTTTTTAACATTGCAATGGAGATTAAACCTAGGTGAAACTACAAGGCCTTTACTATTGTCTTATGTGTTGTATGTTATATGTGCACACTTCTGTTTTGTGTTATATGTCTTTATGTGCGTATGTCCATAGATCATATATGAGGAGTGCTCATAAAAAATGGATACAAGTACTTTTTATTATTCACGTAATTTTAATGGTTTAATTTAAATTGGGTAAACAGCTGTTAAAAATTATTTTAATATGTGTACAAATAAGCAGGTTAACAAATCTGTTTGTTTATTTTCATCTTTCCTTTTCATTATATTTAATAATTCTGTTCAAGATAATGTAAATTGTTCTAAAAAAAATGTTTTCTTAGTATCTGTTAAAATGTTACATTTTTTTTCTTTCTCTCTCTCTTTAACATCATTGTCAGAATTCCTATTTTTCATCCCAGTGCCGGTGAAGACAAAGATGAAACCAAACTACAACTTCTTCGATAATTATCACAACAAACTGTATAAACTGATACATCAATGATCTTGGGAGGAAATGGACATATTGATAGATTCCTCCACTTTGAACTGCTTACAAAACTTGCCTGGACTATGTATCACTTGTATGCACTGTGATCTATCTGTTGATACAACAAATTATGGTAATGCTGGCGTATCTTTGCTGATGTGTCACCAGTGATGCAATTTTTTCTAGGAGTCGTCAATTGATTTGGTGTTGTGGCATTTCTGTATCCTCCTCCCTTCTACTAGTGATGGTCTAATTTTGGGGGCCAACAGAGGTGAGGCAAAGAACCTCACCCCCCCACTGGTGCATAGGCCTATCCACAAGTATGGCTAATTGCTGGACCGGTACTCAGTGACGGGTATGATCCAATTGCAGTGGTATCAACCTAAGACAGGAGGCTGACGCCTAAAGGTCAGTTTTCCAATGACGGGTAAGAACCATATGTTGAATTGGAAAAACCTAACAGGCACGGTCCCTAGCCACATGACTTGTTGCTTAATTAAACAGAATGGGGAAGATGCTGGGAGCCACAGCCAATTAATATGAAGCATGGCATTTTTGATTGAAAGGTGATGCCAGATAGCCATTGAGATGATATGATTATGTTAAAAATTACATATATATGGATACCGGACTCCTGCTGTGGGACTCCTGGAGAGTTCCCATTGGTTGGGAAAGTGCAGTAGGAGGGAATTCCGGGGGAGGCGCTTGCGCTGGAGTTCCGGGAAGGAACCGGCAGAATGCCGCGTGGGTGGATCGGGAAGCTCCCCGGGCAAGGACGTGGTGTTGGCGGTTTTTTCAAATAAAGTTTGTTCCTGTTTGAGTGGCTCGTGATCTTCTGCCCAGCCAGACAGCGGCACCAAGAGAGATTTGTGTACTGATCATTACTACCAAGTATCATCAAGATTGGGTGAAAAAATATTTGCTGGTATTTCGGAAACTCGTTAATTCTTAGAAGCTTGGCAACCCCTCTCAATGAAAGTGTTTTTCAACAGTCTGTTCCTAGGGCTACTTGAAGAGGAAACAAACCATGGAGGCAAAACTGAGAACTCCTTTATTTTGTCAAGTTTCAAAGAGCTACTACAAACCATGTTGGATTTAGAGTTCCAAATTCATCTATCTATATAGGAGAGAACAGAGAGAAACCTAAATATAAAAACTGCTACTGTAGATGAACGCTTCAACCTAAAAGAACAAAATTTGGTGAGCCAAGTGGGATATGTGTACTGATCATTACCACCAAGTATCATCAAGATTGGGTGAAAAAACTATTTGCAAGTATTTCGGAAACTCGTTAATTCTTGGAAGCTTGGCAACCCCTCTCAATGAAAGTGCTTCTCTACAGTCTGTGCCTAGGGATAATTGAAGAGGAAACAAACCATAGAGACAAAACTGAGAACTCCTTTATTTTGTCAAGTTTCAAAGAGCTACTACAAACCATGTTGGACTTAGAGTTCCAAATTCATCTATCTATATAGGAGAGAACAAAGTGAAACCTAAATATAAAAACTGCTACTGTAGACGAGCGCTTCAACCTAGAAGAACAAAATTTGGTGAGACAAGTGGGATTTGTGTACTGATCATTACCACCAAGTATCATCATGATTCGTTGAAAAAATATTTGCTGGTATTTTGGAAACTCGTTACATCTTAGAAGCTTGGCAACCCCTCTCAATGAAAGTGCTTTTCCACAGTGTGTTCCTAGGGCTACTTGAAGAGGAAACAAACCATAGAGACAAAACTGAGAACTTCTTTATTTTGTCAAGTTTCAAAGAGCTACTACAATCCATGTAGGATTTAGAGTTCCAAATCAATCTATCTATATAGGAGAGAACAGAGGGAAACCTAAATATAAAAGTTGCTACTGTAGACGAACGCTTAAATATATAAGAATAAAATTTGGTGAGCCAAGTGGGATTTGTGTACTGATCATTACCACCAAGTATCATCAAGATTGGGTGAAAAAATATTTGCTGGTATTTTGGAAACTCGTTAATTCTTAGAAGCTTGGCAACCCCTCTCAATGAAAGTGCTTTTCCACAGTCTGTGCCTACGGCTACTTGAAGAGGAAACAAACCATATAGGCAAAACTGAGAACTCCTTTATTTTGTCAAGTTTCAAAGACCTACTACAAACCATGTTGGATTAGAGTTCCAAATTCATCTATCTATATAGGAGAGAACAGAGGGAAACCTAAATATAAAAACTGCTACTGTAGACGAACGGTTCAACCTAGAAGAACAAAATTTGGTTACCCAAGTGGGATTTGTGTACTGATCATTAACACCAAGTATCATCAAGATTGGGTGAAAAAATATTTGCTGCTAATTCAGAAACTCTTTAATTCTTAGAAGTTTGGCAACCCATCTCAATGAAAGTGCTTTTCCACAGTCTGTGCCTAGGGCTACTTGAAGAGGAAACATACCATAGAGACAAAACTGAGAACTCCGTTAATTTGTCAAGTTTCAAAGAGCTCCTACGAACCATGTTGGATTTAGAGTTCCAAATTATTCTATCTATATAGGAGAGAACAGAGGGAAACCTAAATATGAAACCTGCTACTGTAGATGAACGCTTCAAACTAGAAGAACAAAATTTGGTGAGCCAAGTGGGATTTGTGTACTGATCATTACCACCACGTATCATCAAGATTGGGTGAAAAAATATTTTCTGGTATTTCGGAAACTCGTAATTTCTTGGAAGCTTGGCAACCCCTTTCAATGAAAGTGCTTTTCCACAGTCTCTGCTTAGGGCTACTTGAAGAGGAAAGAAACGATAGAGACAAAACTGAGAACTACTTTATTTTGTCAAGTTTCAAAGAGCTACTATTAACCATGTTGGATTTAGAGTTCCAAATTCATCTATCTATATAGGAGAGAAAAGAGTGAAACCTAAATATAAAAACCGCTACTGTAGACGAACGCTGCAACCTAGTAGAACAAAATTTGTTGAGCCAAGTGGGACTTGTGTCCTGATCATTACCACCAAGTATCATCAAGATTGGGTGAAAAAATATTTGCTGGTATTTCAGAAACTCATTAATTCTTAGAAGCTTGGCAACCCCTCTCAATGAAAGTGTTATTCCACAGTCTGTGCCTAGGGCTACTTGAAGAGGAAACAAACCATAGAGACAAAACTGAGAACTCCTTTATTTTGTCAAGTTTCAAATAGCTACTACAAACCATGTTGGATTTAGAGTTCCAAATTCATCTATCTATGTAGTAAAGAACAAAGTGAAACCTAATTATAAAAACTGATACTGTAGACGAGCGCTTCAACCTAGAAGAACAACATTCGGTGAGCCAAGAGGGATTTGTGTACTGATCATAACCACCAAGTACCATCAAGTTTGGGTGAAAAAATATTTTCTGGTTTTTCGGAAACTCGTAATTTCTTGGAAGCTTGGCAACCCCTTTCAATGAAATTGCTTTTCCACAGTCTCTGCTTAGGGCTACTTGAAGAGGAAAGAAACCATAGAGACAAAACTGAGAACTACTTTATTTTGTCAGTTTCAAAGAGCTACTACTAACCATGTTGGATTTAGAGTTCCAAATCCATCTATCTATATAGGAGAGAAAAGAGTGAAACCTAAATATAAAAACCGCTACTGTAGACGAACGCTGCAACCTAGTAGAACAAAATTTGGTGAGCCAAGTGGGATTTGTGTCCTGATCATTACCACCAAGGATCATCAAGATTGGGTGAAAAAATATTTGCTGGTATTTCAGAAACTCGTTAATTCTTAGAAGCTTGGCAACACCTCGCAATGAAAGTGTTATTCCACAGTCTGTGCCTAGGGCTACTTGAAGAGGAAACAAACCATAGAGACAAAACTGAGAACTCCTTTATTTTGTCAAGTTTCAAATAGCTACTACAAACCATGTTAGATTTAGAGTTCCAAATTCATCTATCTATATAGGAAAGAACAAAGTGAAACCTAATTATTAAAACTGATACTGTAGACGAGCGCTTCAACCTAGAAGAACAACATTTGGTGAGCCAAGAGGGATTTGTGTACTGATCATAACCACCAAGAACCATCAAGATTGGGTGAAAAAATATTTGCTGGTATTTCGGAAACTCGTTATATCTTAGAAGCTTTGCAACCCCTCTCAATGAAAGTGCTTTTGCACAGTGTGTTCCTAGGGATACTTGAAGAGGAAACAAACCATAGAGACAAAACTGAGAACTCCGTTATTTTGTCAAGTTTCAAAGAGCTACTACAAATCATGTTGGATTTACAGTTCCAAATTTATCTATCTATATAAGAGAGAACAGAGTGAAACCTTAAAATAAAAAGTGCTACTGTAAACGAACGCTTCAACAGAGAAGAACAAAATTTTGTGAGCCAAGTGGGATATGTGTACTTGTCATTACAACCACGTATCATCAAGATTGGGTGAAATTGCTGGTATTTCGGAAACTCGTAATTTCTTGGAAGCTGGGCAAACACTTTGCATGAAAGTGCTTTTCCACATTCTCTGCTTAGGGCTACTTGAAGAGGAAACAAACCACAGATACAAAACTGAGAACTCCTTTATTTTGTCAATGTTCAAAGAGCTACTACGAACCCTGTTGGATTTAGAGTTCCAAATTCATCTATGTATATAGGAGAGAAAAGAGTGAAACCGAAATATAAAAATCGATACTGTAATCGAACACTTCAACCTAGTAGAATAAAATTTGATGAGCCAAGTGGGATTTGTGTCCTGATCATTACCACCAAGTATCATCAAGATTGGGTGAAAAAATATTTGTTGGTATTTCGGAAACTCGTTAATTCATAAGAGCTTGGCAACCCCTCTGAATGAAAGTGCTTTTCCACAGTCTGTGCCTAGGGCTACTTGGAGAGAAAACAAACCATAGAGTCAAAATTGAGAACTCCTTTATTTTGTCAATTTTCAAAGAGCTACTACAAATCATGTTGGATTTAGAGTTAAAAATTCATCTATCTATATAGGAGAGAACAGAGTGAAACCTAAAAATAAAAACTGCTACTGTAAACGAACGCTTCAACCTAGAAGAACAAAATTTGGTGTGCCAAGTGGGATTCCTGTACTTGTAATTACCACCACGTATCATCAAGATTTGGTGAAAAATTATTTGCTGGTATTTCGGAAACTCGTAATTTCTTGGAAGCTTGGCAACCCATTTCAATGAAAGTGCTTTTCCACAGTCTCTGCTTAGGGCTACTTGAAGAGGAAACAAACCATAGAGACAAAACTGAGAACTACTTTATTTTGTCAAGTTTCAAAGAGCTACTACTAACCATGTTGGATTTATAGTTCCAAATTCATCTATCTATATTTGAGGAAAAAGAGTGAAACCTAAATATAAAAACCGCTACTGTAGACGAACGCTGTAACCTAGTAGAACAAAATTTGGTGAGCCTAGTGGGATTTGTGTCCTGATCATTACCACCAAGTATCATCAAGATTGGGTGAAAAAATATTTGCTGGTTTTTCGGAAACTCGTTAATTCTTAGAAGCTTGGTAACCCCTCTCAATGAAACTGTTTTTCCACAGTCTGTGCCTAGGGCTACTTGAAGAGGAAACAAACCATAGAGACAAAACTGAGAACTCCTTAATTTTGTCAAGTTTCAAAGAGCTACTACAAACCATGTTGGATTTAGAGTTCCAAATACATCTATCAATATAGGAGAAAACAGAGGGAAACCTAAATATAAAAACTGCTACTGTAGACGAACGCTTCAACATTGAAGAACAAAATTTGGTGTGCCAAGTGGGATGTGTGTACTGGTCATTACCAACAAGTATCATCAAGATTGGGCTAAAAAATATTTGCTGGTATTGGAAAGTCTTTAATTCTTATAAGCTTGGCAACCCCTTTCAATGAAAGTGCTTTTCCACAGTCTGTGCCTAGGGCTACTTGAAGAGGAAACAAACCATAGATACAAAACAGAGAACTACATTATTTTGTCAAGTTTCAAAGAGCTACTACAAACCATGTTGTATTTAGAGTTCCAAATTCATCTATCTATATAGGAGAGAACAGAGGAAAACCTAAATATAAAAACTGCTTCTGTAGACGAACACTTCAACCTAGAAGAGCAAAATTTGGTGAGCCAAGTGAGATTTGTGTACTGATCATTACCACCAAGTATAATCCAGATCAGGTGAAAAAATATTTGCTGGTATTTCGGAATCTCGTTAGTTCTTAGAAACTTGGCAAACCCTTTTGATGAAAGTGCTTTTCCACAGTCTGTGCCTAGGGCTACTTGAGGAGGAAACAAACCATAGAGACAAAACTGAGAACTCCTTTATTTTGTCAAGTTTCAAAGCGCTACTACGAACCATTTTGAATTTAGAGTTCCAAATTCATCTATCCATATAGGAGAGAACAGAGGGAAACCTAAATATAAAAACTGCTACTATAGACGAACGCTTCAACCTAGAAGAACAAAATTTGGTTAGCCAAGTGGGATTTGTATACTGATCATTACCACCAAGTATCATCCAGATTGGGTGAAAAAATATTTGCTGGTATTTCGGAAACTAATAATTTCTTGGAAGCTTGGCAACCCCTTTCAATGAAAGTGGTTTTCCACAGTCTCTGCTTAGGGCTACTTTAAGAGGAAAAAAACCATAGAGGCAAAACTGAGAACTACTTTATTTTGTCAAGTTTCAAAGAGCTACTCCTAAACATGTTGGATTTAGAGTTCCAATTTCATCAATCTATATAGGAGAGAACAGAGGGAAACCTAAATATAAAAACTGCTACTGTAGACGAACACTTCAACCTAGAAGAACAAAATTTGGTGAGCCAAGTGGGATTTGTGTACTGATCATTACCACCAAGTATCATCAAGATTGGGTGTAAAAATATTTGCTGTTATTTCGGAAACTCGTTGTTTCTTAGAAGCTTGGCAACCCCTCTCAATGAAAGTGCTTTTCCACAGTCTGTGGCTAGGGCTACTTGAAGAGGAAACAAAACATGGAGACAAAACTGAGAACTCCTTTATATTGTCAAGTTTCAAATAGCTACTACAAACCATGTTGTATTTAGAGTTCCAAATTCATCTATCTATATAGGTGAGAACAGAGGAAAACCTAAATATAAAAACTGCTACTGTAGACGAATGCTTCAACATAGCAGAACAAAATTTGTTGAGCCAAGTGGGATTTGTGTACTGATCATTACCACCAAGTATCATCAAGATTGGGTGAAAAAATATTTGCTGCTATTTCGGAAACTCGTTATTTCTTAGATGATTGTCAACCCCTCTCAATGAAAGTGCTTTTCCAAAGTCTGTGCCTAGGGCTACTTGAATAGGAAACAAACCATAGAGACAAAACTGAGAACTCCATTATATTGTCAAGTTTCCAAAAGCTACTACGAACCATGTTGGATTTAGAGTTCCAAATTCATCTATCTATATAGGAGAGAACAAAGTGAAACCTAAATATAAATTCGGATACTGTAGACAAACGCTTCAACCTAGTCGAACAAAATTTGGTGAGCCAAGTGGGATTTGTGTACTGATCATTATCACCGAGTATCATCAAGATTGGGTGAAAAAATGTTTGATGGTATTTCGGAAACTCGTTAATTCTTAGAAGCTTGGCAACCCCTCTCAATGAAAGTGCTTTTCCATAGTCTGTGCCTAGGTCTACTTGAAAAGGAAACAAACCATATAGACAAAACTGAGAACTCCTTAATTTTGTCAAGTTTCAAATAGCTACTACAAACCATGTTGGATTTAGTGTTCCAAATTCATCTATCTATATAGGAAAGAACAAAGTGAAACCTAATTATAAAAACTGCTACTGTATACGAGCGCTTCAACCTAGAAGAACAACATTTGGTGAGCCAAGTGGGATTAGTGTACTGATCATTACCACCAAGTATCATCAAGATTGGGTGAAAAAATATTTGCTGGTATTTCAGAAACTCGTTATATCTTTGAAGCTTGGCAACCCCTCTCAATGAAAGTGCTTTTCCACAGTGTGTTTTTAGGGCTACTTGAACAGGAAACAAACCATAGAGACAAAACTGAGAACTCGTTATTTTGACAAGATTCAAAGAGCTACTACAAATCATGTTGGATTTAGAGTTCCAAATTTATCTATCTATATAGGAGAGAAGAGATTGAAACTTAAAAATAAAAACCGATACTGTAATTGAACACTTCAACCTAGTAGAACAAAATTTGTTGAGCCAAGTGGGATTTGTGTCCTGATCATTACTACCAAGTATCATCAAGATTGGGTGAAAAAATATTTGCTGGTATTTCGGAAACTCGTTAATTCTTAGAAGCTTGGCAACCCCTCTCAATGAAAGTGCTTTTCCACAGTCTGTGGCTAAGGCTACTTGAAGAGGAAACAAACCATAGAGACAAAACTGAGAACTACTTCATTTTGTCAAGTTTCAAAGAGCTACTACAAACCATGTTGGATTTAGAGTTCCAAATTGATCTATCTATATAGGAGAGAACAGAGGGAAACCTAAATACAAAAACTGCTAGTGTAGACGAACACTTCAACCTAGAAGAACAAAATTTGGTGAGCCAAGTGGATTTTGTACTGTTCATTACCACCAAGTATCCTCAAGATTGGGTGAAAAAATATTTGCTGGTATTTTGGAAACTCCTTGATTCTTAGAAGCTTGGCAACACCTCTGAATGAAAGTGCTTTGCCACAGTCTGTGCCTAGGGCTACTTGAAGAGGAAACAAACCATAGAGACAAAACTGAGAACTCCTTTATTTTGACAAGTTTCAAAGAGCTACTAAAAACCATGTTGGATTTAGAGTTCCAAATTCATCTATCTACATAGGAGAGAATAGAGTGAAAGGTAAATATAAAAACTGCTACTGTCGACGAACGCTTCAACCTAGAAGAACAAAATTTGGTGAGCCATGTGGGATTTGTGTACTGATCTTTACCACCACGTATCATCAACATTGCTTGAAAAAATATTTGCTGGTATTTCGGAAACTCGTTAATTATTAGAAGCTGGGCAACCCCTCTCAATGAAAGTCCTTTTCCAGTCTGTGCCTAGGGCTACTTGAAGAGGAAACAAACAATAGAGACAAAACTGAGAACTACTTTACTTTTTCAAGTTTCAAAGAGCTACTACAAACCATGTTGGATTTAGAGTTCAAAATTGATCTATCTATATAGGAGAGAACAGAGGGCAACCTAAATTCAAAAACTGCTAGTGTAGACGAACACTTCAACCTAGAAGAACAAAATTTGGTGAGCCAATTGGGATTTGTGTACTTGTAATTACCACCACGTATCATCAAGATTGGGTGAAAAAATGTTTGCTGGTATTTCGGAAACTCGTTAATTCTTAGAAGCTTGGCAACCCCTCTCGATGAAAGTGCTTTTCCACAGTCTCTGCTTAGGGCTACTTAAAGAGGAAACAAACCATAGAGACAAAACTGAGACCTCCTTTATTTAGACAAGTTTCATAGAGCTACTACAAACCATGTTGGATTTAGAGTTCCAAATTCATCTATCTACATAGGAGAGAACAGAGGGAAACCTAAAAATATAAACTGCTACTGTCGACGAACACTTCAACCTAGAAGAACAAAATTTGGTGAATCAAGTGGGATTTGTGTACTCATCATTACCACCAAGTATCATTAAGATTGGGTGAAAAAATATTTCATGCTTTTTCAGAAACTCGTTAATTCTTAGAAGCTTGGCAACCCCTCTCAATAAAAGCGCTTTTCCACAGTGTGTGCCTAGGGCTACTTGAAGAAGAAACAAACCATAGAGACAAAACTGAGAACTCCTTTATTTTGTTTGTTTCAAAGAGCTACTACAAACCATGTTGGATTTAGAGTTCAAAATTCATCTATCTATGTAGGAGAGAACAGAGGGAAACCTAAATATAAAAACTGCTACTGTAGACGAACGCTTCAACCTAGAAGAACAAAATTTGGAGAGCCAAGTGGGATTTGTGTACTGATCATTACCACCAAGTATCATCAAGATTTGGTGAAAAAATATTTGCTGGTATTTCGGAAACTCGTGAATTCTTTGAAGCTTGGCAACCCCTCTCAATGAAAGTGCTTTTCCACAGTCTCTGCTTAGGGCTACTTGAAGAGGAAACAAACCATAGAGACAAAACGGAGAACTACTTTATTTTTTCAAGTTTCAAAGAGCTACTACAAACCATGTTGGATTTCGAGTTCCAAATTCATCTATCTATATAGGAGAGAATAGAGGGAAACCTAAATATAAAAACTGCTTCTGTAGAGGAACGCTTCAACCTAGAAGAACAAAATTTGGTGAGCCAAGTGATATTTGTGTACTGATCATTATCAACAAGTATCATCAAGATTGGGTGAAACAATATTTGCTGGTATTTCGGAAACTCGTTATTACTTACAAGCTTGGAAACTCCTCTCATTGAAAGTGCTTTTCCACAGTCTGTGCCTAGGGCTGCTCTAAGAGGAAACAAACCATAGAGACAAAACTGAGAACTCCTTTATTTTGTCAAGTTTCAAAGAGCTACTACAAACCATGTTTGATTTAGAGTTCCAAATTCATCTATCTATGTAGGAGAGAACAGAGGGAAACCTAAATATAAATACGGATACTGTAGACGAATGCTTCAACCTAGTAGAACAAAATTTTGTGAGCCAAGTGGGATTTCTGTACTGATCATTACCACTGATTATCATCAAGATTGGGTGAAAAAATATTTGCTGGTATTTCAGAAAATCGTGAACTCTTAGAAGCTTGGCAACCCCTCTCAATGAAAGTACTTTTCCACAGTCTCTGCTTTGGGCTACTTGAAGACGAAACAAATCATAAAGACAAAACTGAGAACCCCTTCATTTTCTCAAGTTACAAAGAGCTACTACAAACCAAGTTGGATTTAGAGTTCCAAACTCATCTATCGATATAGGAGAGAACAGAGTGAAACCTAAAAATGTAAACTGCTACTGTAGACGAACGCTTTAACCTAGAAGGACAAAATTTGGTGAGCCAAGTGGGATTTGTGTACTGATCATTACCACCAAGCGTCATCAAGATTGGGTGAAAAAAATATTTGCTGTTATTTCGGAAACTCGTTAATTCTTAGAAGCTTGTCAACCCCTCTCAATGAAAGTGTTTCCACAGTCTGTGCCTAGGGCTACTTGAAGAGGAAACAAACCATTGAGACAAAACAGAGAACTCCTTTATTTTGTCAAGTTTCAAAGAGCTACTACAAACCATGTTGGATTTAGAGTTAAAATTCATCTATCTATATAAAAGAGAACAGAGGGAAACCTAAATATAAAAACTGCTACTGTAGACGAACGCTTCAACCTAGAAGAACAAAATTTGGTGAGCCAAGTGGAATTTGTGTACTGATCATTACCACCAAGTATCATCAAGATTGGGTGAGAAAATATTTGCTGCTATTTCGGAAACTCGTTATTTCTTAGATGATTGTCAACCCCTCTCAATGAAAGTGCTTTTCCAAAGTCTGTGCCTAGGGCTACTTGAATAGGAAACAAACCATAGAGACAAAACTGAGAACTCCATTATATTGTCAAGTTTCCAAAAGCTACTACGAACCATGTTGGATTTAGAGTTCCAAATTCATCTATCTATATAGGAGAGAACAAAGTGAAACCTAAATATAAATTCGGATACTGTAGACAAACGCTTCAACCTAGTAGAACAAAATTTGGTGAGCCAAGTGGGATTTGTGTACTGATCATTATCACCGAGTATCATCAAGATTGGGTGAAAAAATGTTTGATGGTATTTCGGAAACTCGTTAATTCTTAGAAGCTTGGCAACCCCTCTCAATGAAAGTGCTTTTCCATAGTCTGTGCCTAGGTCTACTTGAAAAGGAAACAAACCATATAGACAAAACTGAGAACTCCTTAATTTTGTCAAGTTTCAAATAGCTACTACAAACCATGTTGGATTTAGTGTTCCAAATTCATCTATCTATATAGGAAAGAACAAAGTGAAACCTAATTATAAAAACTGCTACTGTATACGAGCGCTTCAACCTAGAAGAACAACATTTGGTGAGCCAAGTGGGATTAGTGTACTGATCATTACCACCAAGTATCATCAAGATTGGGTGAAAAAAATATTTGCTGGTATTTCAGAAACTCGTTATATCTTTGAAGCTTGGCAACCCCTCTCAATGAAAGTGCTTTTCCACAGTGTGTTTTTAGGGCTACTTGAACAGGAAACAAACCATAGAGACAAAACTGAGAACTCGTTATTTTGACAAGATTCAAAGAGCTACTACAAATCATGTTGGATTTAGAGTTCCAAATTTATCTATCTATATAGGAGAGAAGAGATTGAAACTTAAAAATAAAAACCGATACTGTAATTGAACACTTCAACCTAGTAGAACAAAATTTGTTGAGCCAAGTGGGATTTGTGTCCTGATCATTACTACCAAGTATCATCAAGATTGGGTGAAAAAATATTTGCTGGTATTTCGGAAACTCGTTAATTCTTAGAAGCTTGGCAACCCCTCTCAATGAAAGTGCTTTTCCACAGTCTGTGGCTAAGGCTACTTGAAGAGGAAACAAACCATAGAGACAAAACTGAGAACTACTTTATTTTGTCAAGTTTCAAAGAGCTACTACAAACCATGTTGGATTTAGAGTTCCAAATTGATCTATCTATATAGGAGAGAACAGAGGGAAACCTAAATACAAAAACTGCTAGTGTAGACGAACACTTCAACCTAGAAGAACAAAATTTGGTGAGCCAAGTGGATTTTGTACTGATCATTACCACCAAGTATCCTCAAGATTGGGTGAAAAAATATTTGCTGGTATTTTGGAAACTCCTTGATAATTAGAAGCTTGGCAACACCTCTGAATGAAAGTGCTTTGCCACAGTCTGTGCCTAGGGCTACTTGAAGAGGAAACAAACCATAGAGACAAAACTGAGAACTCCTTTATTTTGACAAGTTTCAAAGAGCTACTAAAAACCATGTTGGATTTAGAGTTCCAAATTCATCTATCTACATAGGAGAGAATAGAGTGAAAGGTAAATATAAAAACTGCTACTGTCGACGAACGCTTCAACCTAGAAGAACAAAATTTGGTGAGCCATGTGGGATTTGTGTACTGATCTTTACCACCACGTATCATCAACATTGCTTGAAAAAATATTTGCTGGTATTTCGGAAACTCGTTAATTATTAGAAGCTGGGCAACCCCTCTCAATGAAAGTCCTTTTCCAGTCTGTGCCTAGGGCTACTTGAAGAGGAAACAAACAATAGAGACAAAACTGAGAACTACTTTACTTTTTCAAGTTTCAAAGAGCTACTACAAACCATGTTGGATTTAGAGTTCAAAATTTATCTATCTATATAGGAGAGAACAGAGGGAAACCTAAATTCAAAAACTGCTAGTGTAGACGAACACTTCAACCTAGAAGAACAAAATTTGGTGAGCCAATTGGGATTTGTGTACTTGTAATTACCACCACGTATCATCAAGATTGGGTGAAAAAATGTTTGCTGGTATTTCGGAAACTCGTTAATTCTTAGAAGCTTGGCAAACCCTCTCAATGAAAGTGCTTTTCCACAGTCTCTGCTTAGGGCTACTTAAAGAGGAAACAAACCATAGAGACAAAACTGAGACCTCCTTTATTTAGACAAGTTTCATAGAGCTACTACAAACCATGTTGGATTTAGAGTTCCAAATTCATCTATCTACATAGGAGAGAACAGAGGGAAACCTAAAAATATAAACTGCTACTGTCGACGAACACTTCAACCTAGAAGAACAAAATTTGGTGAATCAAGTGGGATTTGTGTACTGATCATTACCACCAAGTATCATTACGATTGGGTGAAAAAATATTTCATGCTTTTTCAGAAACTCGTTAATTCTTAGAAGCTTGGCAACCCCTCTCAATAAAAGTGCTTTTCCACAGTGTGTGCCTAGGGCTACTTGAAGAAAAAACAAACCATAGAGACAAAACTGAGAACTCCTTTATTTTGTTTGTTTCAAAGAGCTACTACAAACCATGTTGGATTTAGAGTTCAAAATTCATCTATCTATGTAGGAGAGAACAGAGGGAAACCTAAATATAAAAACTGCTACTGTAGACGAACGCTTCAACCTAGAAGAACAAAATTTGGAGAGCCAAGTGGGATTTGTGTACTGATCATTACCACCAAGTATCATCAAGATTTGGTGAAAAAATATTTGCTGGTATTTCGGAAACTCGTGAATTCTTTGAAGCTTGGCAACCCCTCTCAATGAAAGTGCTTTTCCACAGTCTCTGCTTAGGGCTACTTGAAGAGGAAACAAACCATAGAGACAAAACGGAGAACTACTTTATTTTTTCAAGTTTCAAAGAGCTACTACAAACCATGTTGGATTTCGAGTTCCAAATTCATCTATCTATATAGGAGAGAACAGAGGGAAACCTAAATATAAAAACTGCTTCTGTAGAGGAACGCTTCAACCTAGAAGAACAAAATTTGGTGAGCCAAGTGATATTTGTGTACTGATCATTATCAACAAGTATCATCAAGATTGGGTGAAACAATATTTGCTGGTATTTCGGAAACTCGTTATTTCTTACAAGCTTGGAAACTCCTCTCATTGAAAGTGCTTTTCCACAGTCTGTGCCTAGGGCTGCTCTAAGAGGAAACAAACCATAGAGACAAAACTGAGAACTCCTTTATTTTGTCAAGTTTCAAAGAGCTACTACAAACCATGTTTGATTTAGAGTTCCAAATTCATCTATCTATGTAGGAGAGAACAGAGGGAAACCTAAATATAAAAACTGCTACTGTAGACAAACGCTTCAACCTAGAAGAACAAAATTTTGTGAGCCAAGTGGGATTTGTGTACTGATCATTACCACCAAGTATCATCAAGATTGGGTGAAAAAATATTTGCTGGTATTTCGGAAACTCGTAATTTCTTGGAAGCTTGGCAAAACCTTTCAATGAAAGTGCTTTTCCACAGTCTTTGCTTAGGGCTACTTGAAGAGGAAACAAACCATAGAGACAAAACATAGAACTACTTTATTTTGACAAGTGTCAAAGAGCTACTACATACCATGTTGGATTTAGAGTTCCAAATTCATCTATCTATATTGGAGAGAACAGAGTGAAACCTAAATATAAATACGGATACTGTAGACGAACGCTTCAACCAAGTAGAACAAAATTTTGTGAGCCAAGTGGGATTTCTGTACTGATCATTACCACTGATTATCATCAAGATTGGGTGAAAAAATATTTGCTGGTATTTCAGAAAATCGTGAACTCTTAGAAGCTTGGCAACCCCTCTCAATGAAAGTACTTTTCCACAGTCTCTGCTTTGGGCTACTTGAAGACGAAACAAATCATAAAGACAAAACTGAGAACCCCTTCATTTTCTCAAGTTACAAAGAGCTACTACAAACCAAGTTGGATTTAGAGTTCCAAACTCATCTATCGATATAGGAGAGAACAGAGTGAAACCTAAAAATGTAAACTGCTACTGTAGACGAACGCTTTAACCTAGAAGGACAAAATTTGGTGAGCCAAGTGGGATTTGTGTACTGATCATTACCACCAAGCGTCATCAAGATTGGGTGAAAAAAATATTTGCTGTTATTTCGGAAACTCGTTAATTCTTAGAAGCTTGTCAACCCCTCTCAATGAAAGTGTTTCCACAGTCTGTGCCTAGGGCTACTTGAAGAGGAAACAAACCATTGAGACAAAACAGAGAACTCCTTTATTTTGTCAAGTTTCAAAGAGCTACTACAAACCATGTTGGATTTAGAGTTAAAATTCATCTATCTATATAAAAGAGAACAGAGGGAAACCTAAATATAAAAACTGCTACTGTAGACGAACGCTTCAACCTAGAAGAACAAAATTTGGTGAGCCAAGTGGAATTTGTGTACTGATCATTACCACCAAGTATCATCAAGATTGGGTGAAAAAATATTTGCTGGTATTTTGGCAACTCGTTATTTCTTAGAAGATTGGCAACCCCTCCCAATGAAAGTGCTTTTCCACAGTCTTTGCCTAGGGCTACTTGAAGAGGAAACAAATCATAGAGACAAAGCTGAGAAGTCCTTTATTTTGTCAAGTTTCAAAGAATTACTACAATCCATGTTGGATTTAGAGTTCCAAATTCATCTATCTATATAGGAGAGAACAGAGGGAAACCTAAATATAAAAACTGCTAATGTAGACGAACGCTTAAGACTAGAAGAACAAAATTTGGTGAGCCAAGTGGGATTTGTGTACTGATCATTACCACCGAGTATCATCAAGATCGGAAGAAAAAATATTTGCTGGTATTTCGGAAACTCGTTAATTCTTTGAAGATTGGCAACCCCTCTCAATGGAAGTGCTTTTCCACAGTCTCTGCTTTGGGCTACTTGAAGACGAAACAAATCATAGAAGCAAAACTGAGAACTCCTTCATTTTGTCAAGTGTCAAAGAGCTACTACAAACCATGTTGGATTTAGAGTTCCAAATTCATCTATCTATATAGGAGAGAACAGAGGGAAACCTAAATATAAAAACTGCTACTGTAGAAGAACGCTTCAACCAAGGAGAACAAAATTTGGTGAGCCAAGTGTGATTTGTGTACTGATCATTACCACCAAGTATCATCAAGATTGGGTGAAAAAATATTTGCTGGTATTGCGGAAACTAGTAATTTCTTGGAAGCTTGGCAAAACCTTTCAATGAAAGTGCTTTTCCACAGTCTCTGCTTAGGGCTACTTGACGAGGAAACAAACCATAGAGACAAAATGGAGAACTACTTTATTTTGTCAAGTTTCAAAGAGCTACTACAAACCATGTTGGATTTAGAGTTCCATATTCATCTATCGATATAGGAGAGAACAGAGTGAAACCTAAAAATGTAAACTCCTACTGTAGACGAACGCTTTAACCTAGAAGGACAAAATTTGGTGAGCCAAGTGGGATTTGTGTACTGATCATTACCACCAAGTGTCATCAAGTTTGGTTGAAAAAAATATTTGCTGTTACTTCGGAAACTCGTTAATTCTTAGAAGCTTGTCAACCCCTCTCAATGAAAGTGCGTTCCACAGTCTGTGCCTACGGCTACTTGAATAGGAAACAAACCATTGAGACAAAACAGAGAACTCCTTTATTTTGTCAAGTTTCAAAGAGCTACTACAAAACATGTTGGATATAGAGTTCCAAATTCATCTATCTATGTAGGAGAGAACAGAGGGAAACCTAAATATAAAAACTGCTACTGTAGAAGAACGCTTCAACCTAGAAGAACAAAATTTGGTGAGCCAAGTGGGATTTGTGTACTGATCATTACCACCAAGTATCATCAAGATTGGTGAAAAAATATTTTCTGGTATTTCGGAAACTCTTTAATTCTTTGAAGCTTGGCAACCCCCCTCAATGAAAGTGCTTTTCCACAGTCTGTGCCTAGGGCTACTTGAAGAGGAAACAAACCATAGAGACAAATCTGAGAAGTCCTTTATTTTGTCAAGTTTCAAAGAATTACTACAATCCATTTTGGGTTTAGAGTTCCAAATTTATCTATCTATATAGGAGAGAACAGAGGGAAACCTAAATATAAAAACTGCTACTGTAGACGAACGCTTAAGACTAGAAGAACAAATTTTGGTGAGCCAAGTGGGATTTGTGTACTGATCATTACCACCGAGTATCATCAAGATCGGAAGAAAAAATATTTGCTGGTATTTCGGAAACTCCTTAATTCTTTGAAGCTTGGCAACCCCTCTCAATGAAATTGATTTTCCACAGTTTGTGTCTAGGGCTACTTGAAGAGGAAATAAACCATAGAGACAAAACTGAGAAGTCCTTTTTTTTGTCAAGTTTCAAAGAATTACTACAATCCATGTCTGATTTAGAGTTCCAAATTCATCTATCTATATAGGAGAGAACAGAGGGAAACCTAAATATAAAAACTGCTACTGTAGACGAACGCTTAAGACTAGAAGAACAAAATTTGTTGAGCCAAGTGTGGTTTGTGTACTGATAATTACCACCGAGTATCATCAAGATCGGAAGAAAAAATATTTGCTGGTATTTCGGAAACTCGTTAATTCTTTGAAGCTTGGCAACCCCTCTCAATGAAAGTGCTTTTCCACAGTCTCTGCTTTGGGCTACTTGAAGACGAAACAAATCATAGAAGCAAAACTGAGAACTCCTTCATTTTGTCAAGTGTCAAAGAGCTACTACAAACCATGTTGGATTTAGAGTTCCAAATTCATCTATCTATATAGGAGAGAACAGAGGAAAACCTAAATATAAAAACTGCTACTGTAGACGAACGCTTCTACCAAGAAGAACAAAATTTGGTGAGCCAAGTGGGATTTGTGTACTGATCATTACCACCAAGTATCATCAAGATTGGTTGAAAAAATATTTGCTGGTATTTCGGAAACTCATAATTTCTTGGAAGCTTGGCAACCCCTCTCAATGAAAGTGCTTTTCCACAGTCTGTGCCTAGGGCTACTGGACGAGGAAACAAACCATAGAGACAAAACGGAGAACTCCTTTATTTTGTCAAGTTTCAAAGAGCTACTACAAACCATGTTGGATTTAGAGTTCCAAATTTATCTATCTATATAGGAGAGAACAGAGTGAAACCTAAATATAAATACGGATACTATAGACGAACGCTTCAAACTAGTAGAACAAAATTTGGTGAGCCAAGTGGGATTTGTGTACTGATCATTACCACCGAGTATCATCAAGATTGGGAGAAAAAATATTTGCTTGTATTTCGGAAACTCATTAATTCTTAGAAGACTGGCAACCCCTCTCAATGAATGTGCTTTTCCACAGTCTCTGCTTTGGGCTACTTGAAGATGAAACAAATCATAGAGACAAAACTGAGAACTCCTTTATTTTGTCAAGTGTCAAAGAGCTACTACAAACCATGTTGGATTTAGAGTTCCTAATTCATCTATCGATATAGGAGAGAACAGAGTGAAACCGAAAAATAAAAACTGCTACTGTAGACGAACGCTTTAACCTAGAAGAACAGAATTTGGTGAGCCAATTGGGATTTGTGTACTGATCATTACCACCCAGTGTCATCAAGATTGGGTGAAAAAAAATATTTGCTGTTATTTCGGATCCTGGTTAATTCTTAGAAACTTGTGAACCCCTCTCAATGAAAGTGCTTTCCACAGTCTGTGCCTAGGGCTACTTGAAGAGGAAACAAACCATAGAGACAAAACTGAGAAGTCCTTTATTTTGTCAAGTTTCAAAGAATTACTACAATCCATGTTGGATTTAGAGTTCCAAATTCATCTATCTATATAGTAGAGAACAGAGGGAAACCTAAATATAAAAATTACTACAGTAGGCGAACGCTTCAACATAGAAGAACAAAATTTGGTGAGCCAAGTGGGATTTGTATACTGATCATGACCACCAAGTATCATCAAGATTGGGTGAAAAAATATTTGCTGGTATTTCGGAAACTCGTTAATTCTTTGAAGCTTGGCAACCCCTCTCAATGAAAGTGCTTTTCCACAGTCTGTGCCTAGGGCTACTTGAAGAGGAAACAAACCATAGAGACAAAACGGAGAACTCCTTTATTTTGTCAAGTTTCAAAGAGCTACTACAAACCATGTTGAATTTAGAGTTCCAAATTCATCTATCTATAATGGAGAGAACAGAGGGAAACCTAAATATAAAAACTGCTACTGTAGACGAATGCTTCAACCTAGAAAAACAAAATTTGGTGAGCCAAGTAGGATTTGTGTACTGATCATTACCACCAAGTATCATCAAGATTGGGAGAAAAAATATTTGCTGGTATTTTGGAAACTCGTAATTTCTTGGAAGCTTGGCAACCCCTTTCAATGAAAGTTCTATTCCACAGTCTCTGCATAGGGCTACTTGAAGAGGAAACAAACCATAGAGACAAAACTGAGAACTACTTTATTTTGTCAAGTTTCAAAGAGCTACTACAAACCATGTTGGATTTAGAGTTCCAAATTCATCTATCTATATAGGGGAGAACACAGTGAAACCTAAATATAAATACGGATACTGTACACGAACGCTTCAACCTAGTAGAAAAAAATTTTGTGAGCCAAGTGGTATTTGTGTACTGATAATTACCACCGAGTATCATCAAGATTGGGTGAAAAAATATTTGCTGGTTTCGGAAACTCGCTAATTTTTAGAAGCTTGGCAACCCCTCTCAATGAAAGTGCTTTCCACAGTCTGTGCCTAGGGCTACTTGAAGAGGAAATAAACCATAGAGACAAAACAGAGAACTCGTTTATTTTGTCAAGTTTCAAAGAGCTACTACAAACCATGTTGGTTTTAGAGTTCCAAATTCATCTATCTATATATTAGAGACCAGAGGGAAACCTAAATATAAAAACTGCTACTGTAGACGAACCCTTCAACCTAGAAGAACAAAATTTGGTGAGCCAAGTGAGATTTGTGTACTGATCATTACCACCAAGTATCATCAAGATTGGGTGAAAAAATATTTGCTCGTAATTCGGAAACTCGTTATTTCTTAGAAGCTTTGAAACCCCTCTCAATGAAAGTGCTTTTCCACAGTCTGTGCCTAGGGCTACTTGAAGAGGAAACAAACCATAGAGACAAAACTGAGAAGTCCTTTATTTTGTCAAGTTTCAAAAAATTACCACAATCCATGTTGGGTTTAGAGTTCCAAATTTATCTATCTATATAGGAGAGAACAGAGGGAAACCTAAATATAAAAACTGCTACTGTAGACGAACGCTTAAAACTAGAAGAACAAAATTTGGTGAGCCAAGTGAGATTTGTGTACTGATCATTACCACCAAGTATCATCAAGATTGGGTGAAAAAATATTTGCTCGTAATTCGGAAACTCGTTATTTCTTAGAAGCTTGGAAACCCCTCTCAATGAAAGTGCTTTTCCACAGTCTGTGCCTAGGGCTACTTGAAGAGGAAACAAACCATAGAGACAAAACTGAGAAGTCCTTTATTTTGTCAAGTTTCAAAGAGCTACTACAAACCATGTTTGATTTAGAGTTCCAAATTCATCTATCTATGTAGGAGAGAACAGAGGGAAACCTAAATATAAAAACTGCTACTGTAGACAAACGCTTCAACCTAGAAGAACAAAATTTTGTGAGCCAAGTGGGATTTGTGTACTGATCATTACCACCAAGTATCATCAAGATTGGGTGAAAAAATATTTGCTGGTATTTCGGAAACTCGTAATTTCTTGGAAGCTTGGCAAAACCTTTCAATGAAAGTGCTTTTAAACAGTCTTTGCTTAGGGCTACTTGAAGAGGAAACAAACCATAGAGACAAAACATAGAACTACTTTATTTTGACAAGTGTCAAAGAGCTACTACATACCATGTTGGATTTAGAGTTCCAAATTCATCTATCTATATTGGAGAGAACAGAGTGAAACCTAAATATAAATACGGATACTGTAGACGAACGCTTCAACCTAGTAGAACAAAATTTTGTGAGCCAAGTGGGATTTCTGTACTGATCATTACCACTGATTATCATCAAGATTGGTTGAAAAAATATTTGCTGGTATTTCAGAAAATCGTGAACTCTTAGAAGCTTGGCAACCCCTCTCAATGAAAGTACTTTTCCACAGTCTCTGCTTTGGGCTACTTGAAGACGAAACAAATCATAAAGACAAAACTGAGAACCCCTTCATTTTCTCAAGTTACAAAGAGCTACTACAAACCAAGTTGGATTTAGAGTTCCAAACTCATCTATCGATATAGGAGAGAACAGAGTGAAACCTAAAAATGTAAACTGCTACTGTAGACGAACGCTTTAACCTAGAAGGACAAAATTTGGTGAGCCAAGTGGGATTTGTGTACTGATCATTACCACCAAGCGTCATCAAGATTGGGTGAAAAAAATATTTGCTGTTATTTCGGAAACTCGTTAATTCTTAGAAGCTTGTCAACCCCTCTCAATGAAAGTGTTTCCACAGTCTGTGCCTAGGGCTACTTGAAGAGGAAACAAACCATTGAGACAAAACAGAGAACTCCTTTATTTTGTCAAGTTTCAAAGAGCTACTACAAACCATGTTGGATTTAGAGTTAAAATTCATCTATCTATATAAAAGAGAACAGAGGGAAACCTAAATATAAAAACTGCTACTGTAGACGAACGCTTCAACCTAGAAGAACAAAATTTGGTGAGCCAAGTGGAATTTGTGTACTGATCATTACCACCAAGTATCATCAAGATTGGGTGAAAAAATATTTGCTGGTATTTTGGCAACTCGTTATTTCTTAGAAGATTGGCAACCCCTCCCAATGAAAGTGCTTTTCCACAGTCTTTGCCTAGGGCTACTTGAAGAGGAAACAAATCATAGAGACAAAGCTGAGAAGTCCTTTATTTTTTCAAGTTTCAAAGAATTACTACAATATATGTTGGATATAGAGTTCCAAATTCATCTCTCTATATTGAGAGAACTGAGGGAAACCTAAATATAAAAACTGCTACTGTAGACGAACGCTTAAAACTAGAAGAACAAAATTTGGTGAGCCAAGTGGGATTTGTGTAGTGATCATTACCACCATGTATCATCAAGTTTGGGTGAAAAAATATTTGCTGATATTTCGGAAACTCGTTAATTCTTTGAAGCTTGGCAACCCCTCTCAAAGAAATTGCTTTTCCACAGTCTGTGTCTAGGGCTACTTGAAGAGGAAACAAACCATAAAGACAAAATTGAGAAGTCCTTTATTTTGTCAAGATTCAAAGAATTACTACAATCCATGTTGGATTTAGAGTTCCAAATTCATCTATCTATATAGGAGAGAACAGAGGGAAACCTAAATATAAAAACTGCTAATGTAGACGAACGCTTAAGACTAGAAGAACAAAATTTGGTGAGCCAAGTGGGATTTGTGTACTGATCATTACCACCGAGTATCATCAAGATCGGAAGAAAAAATATTTGCTGGTATTTCGGAAACTCGTTAATTCTTTGAAGATTGGCAACCCCTCTCAATGGAAGTGCTTTTCCACAGTCTCTGCTTTGGGCTACTTGAAGACGAAACAAATCATAGAAGCAAAACTGAGAACTCCTTCATTTTGTCAAGTGTCAAAGAGCTACTACAAACCATGTTGGATTTAGAGTTCCAAATTCATCTATCTATATAGGAGAGAACAGAGGGAAACCTAAATATAAAAATTGCTACTGTAGAAGAACGCTTCAACCAAGGAGAACAAAATTTGGTGAGCCAAGTGTGATTTGTGTACTGATCATTACCACCAAGTATCATCAAGATTGGGTGAAAAAATATTTGCTGGTATTGCGGAAACTAGTAATTTCTTGGAAGCTTGGCAAAACCTTTCAATGAAAGTGCTTTTCCACAGTCTCTGCTTAGGGCTACTTGACGAGGAAACAATCCATAGAGACAAAATGGAGAATTACTTTATTTTGTCAAGTTTCAAAGAGCTACTACAAACCATGTTGGATTTAGAGTTCCAAATTCATCTATCGATATAGGAGAGAACAGAGTGAAACCTAAAAATGTAAACTCCTACTGTAGACGAACGCTTTAACCTAGAAGGACAAAATTTGGTGAGCCAAGTGGGATTTGTGTACTGATCATTACCACCAAGTGTCATCAAGTTTGGTTGAAAGAAATATTGCTGTTACTTCGGAAACTCGTTAATTCTTAGAAGCTTGTCAACCCCTCTCAATGAAAGTGCGTTCCACAGTCTGTGCCTACGGCTACTTGAATAGGAAACAAACCATTGAGACAAAACAGAGAACTCCTTTATTTTGTCAAGTTTCAAAGAGCTACTACAAACCATGTTGGATATAGAGTTCCAAATTCATCTATCTATGTAGGAGAGAACAGAGGGAAACCTAAATATAAAAACTGCTACTGTAGAAGAACGCTTCAACCTAGAAGAACAAAATTTGGTGAGCCAAGTGGGATTTGTGTACTGATCTTTACCACCAAGTATCATCAAGATTGGTGAAAAAATATTTTCTGGTATTTCGGAAACTCTTTAATTCTTTGAAGCTTGGCAACCCCCCTCAATGAAAGTGCTTTTCCACAGTCTGTGCCTAGGGCTACTTGAAGAGGAAACAAACCATAGAGACAAATCTGAGAAGTCCTTTATTTTGTCAAGTTTCAAAGAATTACTACAATCCATGTTGGGTTTAGAGTTCCAAATTTATCTATCTATATAGGAGAGAACAGAGGGAAACCTAAATATAAAAACTGCTACTGTAGACGAACGCTTAAGACTAGAAGAACAAATTTTGGTGAGCCAAGTGGGATTTGTGTAGTGATCATTACCACCATGTATCATCAAGATTGGGTGAAAAAATATTTGCTGGTATTTCGGAAACTCCTTAATTCTTTGAAGCTTGGCAACCCCTCTCAATGAAATTGCTTTTCAACAGTTTGTGTCTAGGGCTACTTGAAGAGGAAATAAACCATAGAGACAAAACTGAGAAGTCCTTTTTTTTTGTCAAGTTTCAAAGAATTACTACAATCCATGTCGGATTTAGAGTTCCAAATTCATCTATCTATATAGGAGAGAACAGAGGGAAACCTAAATATAAAAACTGCTACTGTAGACGAACGCTTAAGACTAGAAGAACAAAATTTGTTGAGCCAAGTGTGATTTGTGTACTGATAATTACCACCGAGTATCATCAAGATCGGAAGAAAAAATATTTGCTGGTATTTTGGAAACTCGTTAATTCTTTGAAGCTTGGCAACCCCTCTCAATGAAAGTGCTTTTCCACAGTCTCTGCTTTGGGCTACTTGAAGACGAAACAAATCATAGAAGCAAAACTGAGAACTCCTTCATTTTGTCAAGTGTCAAAGAGCTACTACAAACCATGTTGGATTTAGAGTTCCAAATTCATCTATCTATATAGGAGAGAACAGAGGGAAACCTAAATATAAAAACTGCTACTGTAGACGAACGCTTCTACCAAGAAGAACAAAATTTGGTGAGCCAAGTGGGATTTGTGTACTGATCATTACCACCAAGTATCATCAAGATTGGTTGAAAAAATATTTGCTGGTATTTCGGAAACTCATAATTTCTTGGAAGCTTGGCAAAACCTTTCAATGAACGTGCTTTTCCACAGTCTCTGCTTAGGGCTACTTGACGAGGAAACAAACCATAGAGACAAAACGGAGAACTACTTTATTTTGTCAAGTTTCAAAGAGCTACTACAAACCATGTTGGATTTAGAGTTCCAAATTCATCTATCTATATAGGAGAGAACAGAGTGAAACCTAAATATAAATACGGATACTATAGACGAACGCTTCAAACTAGTAGAACAAAATTTGGTGAGCCAAGTGGGATTTGTGTACTGATCATTACCACCGAGTATCATCAAGATTGGGAGAAAAAATATTTGCTTGTATTTCGGAAACTCATTAATTCTTAGAAGACTGGCAACCCCTCTCAATGAATGTGCTTTTCCACAGTCTCTGCTTTGGGCTACTTGAAGATGAAACAAATCATAGAGACAAAACTGAGAACTCCTTTATTTTGTCAAGTGTCAAAGAGCTACTACAAACCATGTTGGATTTAGAGTTCCTAATTCATCTATCGATATAGGAGAGAACAGAGTGAAACCGAAAAATAAAAACTGCTACTGTAGACGAACGCTTTAACCTAGAAGAACAGAATTTGGTGAGCCAAGTGGGATTTGTGTACTGATCATTACCACCCAGTGTCATCAAGATTGGGTGAAAAAAAATATTTGCTGTTATTTCGGATCCTGGTTAATTCTTAGAAACTTGTGAACCCCTCTCAATGAAAGTGCTTTCCACAGTCTGTGCCTAGGGCTACTTGAAGAGGAAACAAACCATAGAGACAAAACTGAGAAGTCCTTTATTTTGTCAAGTTTCAAAGAATTACTACAATCCATGTTGGATTTAGAGTTCCAAATTCATCTATCTATATAGTAGAGAACAGAGGGAAACCTAAATATAAAAATTACTACAGTAGGCGAACGCTTCAACATAGAAGAACAAAATTTGGTGAGCCAAGTGGGATTTGTATACTGATCATGACCACCAAGTATCATCAAGATTGGGTGAAAAAATATTTGCTGGTATTTCGGAAACTCGTTAATTCTTTGAAGCTTGGCAACCCCTCTCAATGAAAGTGCTTTCCACAGTCTGTGCCTAGGGCTACTTGAAGAGGAAACAAACCATAGAGACAAAACGGAGAACTCCTTTATTTTGTCAAGTTTCAAAGAGCTACTACAAACCATGTTGAATTTAGAGTTCCAAATTCATCTATCTATAATGGAGAGAACAGAGGGAAACCTAAATATAAAAACTGCTACTGTAGACGAATGCTTCAACCTAGAAAAACAAAATTTGGTGAGCCAAGTAGGATTTGTGTACTGATCATTACCACCAAGTATCATCAAGATTGGGAGAAAAAATATTTGCTGGTATTTTGGAAACTCGTAATTTCTTGGAAGCTTGGCAACCCCTTTCAATGAAAGTTCTATTCCACAGTCTCTGCATAGGGCTACTTGAAGAGGAAACAAACCATAGAGACAAAACTGAGAACTACTTTATTTTGTCAAGTTTCAAAGAGCTACTACAAACCATGTTGGATTTAGAGTTCCAAATTCATCTATCTATATAGGGGAGAACAGAGTGAAACCTAAATATAAATACGGATACTGTACACGAACGCTTCAACCTAGTAGAAAAAAATTTTGTGAGCCAAGTGGTATTTGTGTACTGATAATTACCACCGAGTATCATCAAGATTGGGTGAAAAAATATTTGCTGGTTTCGGAAACTCGCTAATTTTTAGAAGCCTTGGCAACCCCTCTCAATGAAAGTGCTTTCCACAGTCTGTGCCTAGGGCTACTTGAAGAGGAAACAAACCATAGAGACAAAACTGAGAAGTCCTTTATTTTGTCAAGTTTCAAAGAGCTACTACAAACCATGTTTGATTTAGAGTTCCAAATTCATCTATCTATGTAGGAGAGAACAGAGGGAAACCTAAATATAAAAACTGCTACTGTAGACAAACGCTTCAACCTAGAAGAACAAAATTTTGTGAGCCAAGTGGAATTTGTGTACTGATCATTACCACCAAGTATCATCAAGATTGGGTGAAAAAATATATGCTGGTATTTCGGAACCTCGTAATTTCTTTAAGCTTGGCAAAACCTTTTAATGAAAGTGCTTTTAAACAGTCTTTGCTTAGGGCTACTTGAAGAGGAAACAAACCATAGAGACAAAACATAGAACTACTTTATTTTGACAAGTGTCAAAGAGCTACTACATACCATGTTGGATTTAGAGTTCCAAATTCATCTATCTATATTGGAGAGAACAGAGTGAAACCTAAATATAAATACGGATACTGTAGACGAACGCTTCAACCTAGTAGAACAAAATTTTGTGAGCCAAGTGGGATTTCTGTACTGATCATTACCACTGATTATCATCAAGATTGGTTGAAAAAATATTTGCTGGTATTTCAGAAAATCGTGAACTCTTAGAAGCTTGGCAACCCCTCTCAATGAAAGTACTTTTCCACAGTCTCTGCTTTGGGCTACTTGAAGACGAAACAAATCATAAAGACAAAACTGAGAACCCCTTCATTTTCTCAAGTTACAAAGAGCTACTACAAACCAAGTTGGATTTAGAGTTCCAAACTCATCTATCGATATAGGAGAGAACAGAGTGAAACCTAAAAATGTAAACTGCTACTGTAGACGAACGCTTTAACCTAGAAGGACAAAATTTGGTGAGCCAAGTGGATTTGTGTACTGATCATTACCACCAAGCGTCATCAAGATTGGGTGAAAAAAATATTTGCTGTTATTTCGGAAACTCGTTAATTCTTAGAAGCTTGTCAACCCCTCTCAATGAAAGTGTTTCCACAGTCTGTGCCTAGGGCTACTTGAAGAGGAAACAAACCATTGAGACAAAACAGAGAACTCCTTTATTTTGTCAAGTTTCAAAGAGCTACTACAAACCATGTTGGATTTAGAGTTAAAATTCATCTATCTATATAAAAGAGAACAGAGGGAAACCTAAATATAAAAACTGCTACTGTAGACGAACGCTTCATCCTAGAAGAACAAAATTTGGTGAGCCAAGTGGAATTTGTGTACTGATCATTACCACCAAGTATCATCAAGATTGGGTGAAAAAATATTTGCTGGTATTTTGGCAACTCGTTATTTCTTAGAAGATTGGCAACCCCTCCCAATGAAAGTGCTTTTCCACAGTCTTTGCCTAGGGCTACTTGAAGAGGAAACAAATCATAGAGACAAAGCTGAGAAGTCCTTTATTTTTTCAAGTTTCAAAGTATTACTACAATATATGTTGGATATAGAGTTCCAAATTCATCTCTCTATATTGAGAGAACTGAGGGAAACCTAAATATAAAAACTGCTACTGTAGACGAACGCTTAAAACTAGAAGAACAAAATTTGGTGAGCCAAGTGGGATTTGTGTAGTGATCATTACCACCATGTATCATCAAGTTTGGGTGAAAAAATATTTGCTGATATTTCGGAAACTCGTTAATTCTTTGAAGCTTGGCAACCCCTCTCAAAGAAATTGCTTTTCCACAGTCTGTGTCTAGGGCTACTTGAAGAGGAAACAAACCATAAAGACAAAATTGAGAAGTCCTTTATTTTGTCAAGTTTCAAAGAATTACTACAATCCATGTTGGATTTAGAGTTCCAAATTCATCTATCTATATAGGAGAGAACAGAGGGAAACCTAAATATAAAAACTGCTAATGTAGACGAACGCTTAAGACTAGAAGAACAAAATTTGGTGAGCCAAGTGGGATTTGTGTACTGATCATTACCACCGAGTATCATCAAGATCGGAAGAAAAAATATTTGCTGGTATTTCGGAAACTCGTTAATTCTTTGAAGATTGGCAACCCCCCTCAATGGAAGTACTTTTCCACAGTCTCTGCTTTGGGCTACTTGAAGACGAAACAAATCATAGAAGCAAAACTGAGAACTCCTTCATTTTGTCAAGTGTCAAAGAGCTACTACAAACCATGTTGGATTTAGAGTTCCAAATTCATCTATCTATATAGGAGAGAACAGAGGGAAACCTAAATATAAAAACTGCTACTGTAGAAGAACGCTTCAACCAAGGAGAACAAAATTTGGTGAGCCAAGTGTGATTTGTGTACTGATCATTACCACCAAGTATCATCAAGATTGGGTGAAAAAATATTTGCTGGTATTGCGGAAACTAGTAATTTCTTGGAAGCTTGGCAAAACCTTTCAATGAAAGTGCTTTTCCACAGTCTCTGCTTAGGGCTACTTGACGAGGAAACAAACCATAGAGACAAAATGGAGAACTACTTTATTTTGTCAAGTTTCAAAGAGCTACTACAAACCATGTTGGATTTAGAGTTCCAAATTCATCTATCGATATAGGAGAGAACAGAGTGAAACCTAAAAATGTAAACTCCTACTGTAGACGAACGCTTTAACCTAGAAGGACAAAATTTGGTGAGCCAAGTGGGATTTGTGTACTGATCATTACCACCAAGTGTCATCAAGTTTGGTTGAAAAAAATATTTGCTGTTACTTCGGAAACTCGTTAATTCTTAGAAGCTTGTCAACCCCTCTCAATGAAAGTGCGTTCCACAGTCTGTGCCTACGGCTACTTGAATAGGAAACAAACCATTGAGACAAAACAGAGAACTCCTTTATTTTGTCAAGTTTCAAAGAGCTACTACAAACCATGTTGGATATAGAGTTCCAAATTCATCTATCTATGTAGGAGAGAACAGAGGGAAACCTAAATATAAAAACTGCTACTGTAGAAGAACGCTTCAACCTAGAAGAACAAAATTTGGTGAGCCAAGTGGGATTTGTGTACTGATCTTTACCACCAAGTATCATCAAGATTGGTGAAAAAATATTTTCTGGTATTTCGGAAACTCTTTAATTCTTTGAAGCTTGGCAACCCCCCTCAATGAAAGTGCTTTTCCACAGTCTGTGCCTAGGGCTACTTGAAGAGGAAACAAACCATAGAGACAAATCTGAGAAGTCCTTTATTTTGTCAAGTTTCAAAGAATTACTACAATCCATGTTGGGTTTAGAGTTCCAAATTTATCTATCTATATAGGAGAGAACAGAGGGAAACCTAAATATAAAAACTGCTACTGTAGACGAACGCTTAAGACGAGAAGAACAAATTTTGGTGAGCCAAGTGGGATTTGTGTAGTGATCATTACCACCATGTATCATCAAGATTGGGTGAAAAAATATTTGCTGGTATTTCGGAAACTCCTTAATTCTTTGAAGCTTGGCAACCCCTCTCAATGAAATTGCTTTTCAACAGTTTGTGTCTAGGGCTACTTAAAGAGGAAATAAACCATAGAGACAAAACTGAGAAGTCCTTTTTTTTGTCAAGTTTCAAAGAATTACTACAATCCATGTCGGATTTAGAGTTCCAAATTCATTTATCTATATAGGAGAGAACAGAGGGAAACCTAAATATAAAAACTGCTACTGTAGACGAACGCTTAAGACTAGAAGAACAAAATTTGTTGAGCCAAGTGTGATTTGTGTACTGATAATTACCACCGAGTATCATCAAGATCGGAAGAAAAAATATTTGCTGGTATTTTGGAAACTCGTTAATTCTTTGAAGCTTGGCAACCCCTCTCAATGAAAGTGCTTTTCCACAGTCTCTGCTTTGGGCTACTTGAAGACGAAACAAATCATAGAAGCAAAACTGAGAACTCCTTCATTTTGTCAAGTGTCAAAGAGCTACTACAAACCATGTTGGATTTAGAGTTCCAAATTCATCTATCTATATAGGAGAGAACAGAGGGAAACCTAAATATAAAAACTGCTACTGTAGACGAACGCTTCTACCAAGAAGAACAAAATTTGGTGAGCCAAGTGGGATTTGTGTACTGATCATTACCACCAAGTATCATCAAGATTGGTTGAAAAAATATTTGCTGGTATTTCGGAAACTCATAATTTCTTGGAAGCTTGGCAAAACCTTTCAATGAAAGTGCTTTTCCACAGTCTCTGCTTAGGGCTACTTGACGAGGAAACAAACCATAGAGACAAAACGGAGAACTACTTTATTTTGTCAAGTTTCAAAGAGCTACTACAAACCATGTTGGATTTAGAGTTCCATATTCATCTATCTATATAGGAGAGAACAGAGTGAAACCTAAATATAAATACGGATACTATAGACGAACGCTTCAAACTAGTAGAACAAAATTTGGTGAGCCAAGTGGGATTTGTGTACTGATCATTACCACCGAGTATCATCAAGATTGGGAGAAAAAATATTTGCTTGTATTTCGGAAACTCATTAATTCTTAGAAGACTGGCAACCCCTCTCAATGAATGTGCTTTTCCACAGTCTCTGCTTTGGGCTACTTGAAGATGAAACAAATCATAGAGACAAAACTGAGAACTCCTTTATTTTGTCAAGTGTCAAAGAGCTACTACAAACCATGTTGGATTTAGAGTTCCTAATTCATCTATCGATATAGGAGAGAACAGAGTGAAACCGAAAAATAAAAACTGCTACTGTAGACGAACGCTTTAACCTAGAAGAACAGAATTTGGTGAGCCAAGTGGGATTTGTGTACTGATCATTACCACCCAGTGTCATCAAGATTGGGTGAAAAAAAATATTTGCTGTTATTTCGGATCCTGGTTAATTCTTAGAAACTTGTGAACCCCTCTCAATGAAAGTGCTTTCCACAGTCTGTGCCTAGGGCTACTTGAAGAGGAAACAAACCATAGAGACAAAACTGAGAAGTCCTTTATTTTGTCAAGTTTCAAAGAATTACTACAATCCATGTTGGATTTAGAGTTCCAAATTCATCTATCTATATAGTAGAGAACAGAGGGAAACCTAAATATAAAAATTACTACAGTAGGCGAACGCTTCAACATAGAAGAACAAAATTTGGTGAGCCAAGTGGGATTTGTATACTGATCATGACCACCAAGTATCATCAAGATTGGGTGAAAAAATATTTGCTGGTATTTCGGAAACTCGTTAATTCTTTGAAGCTTGGCAACCCCTCTCAATGAAAGTGCTTTTCCACAGTCTGTGCCTAGGGCTACTTGAAGAGGAAACAAACCATAGAGACAAAACGGAGAACTCCTTTATTTTGTCAAGTTTCAAAGAGCTACTACAAACCATGTTGAATTTAGAGTTCCAAATTCATCTATCTATAATGGAGAGAACAGAGGGAAACCTAAATATAAAAACTGCTACTGTAGACGAATGCTTCAACCTAGAAAAACAAAATTTGGTGAGCCAAGTAGGATTTGTGTACTGATCATTACCACCAAGTATCATCAAGATTGGGAGAAAAAATATTTGCTGGTATTTTGGAAACTCGTAATTTCTTGGAAGCTTGGCAACCCCTTTCAATGAAAGTTCTATTCCACAGTCTCTGCATAGGGCTACTTGAAGAGGAAACAAACCATAGAGACAAAACTGAGAACTACTTTATTTTGTCAAGTTTCAAAGAGCTACTACAAACCATGTTGGATTTAGAGTTCCAAATTCATCTATCTATATAGGGGAGAACAGAGTGAAACCTAAATATAAATACGGATACTGTACACGAACGCTTCAACCTAGTAGAAAAAAATTTTGTGAGCCAAGTGGTATTTGTGTACTGATAATTACCACCGAGTATCATCAAGATTGGGTGAAAAAATATTTGCTGGTTTCGGAAACTCGCTAATTTTTAGAAGCTTGGCAACCCCTCTCAATGAAAGTGCTTTCCACAGTCTGTGCCTAGGGCTACTTGAAGAGGAAATAAACCATAGAGACAAAACAGAGAACTCGTTTATTTTGTCAAGTTTCAAAGAACTACTACAAACCATGTTGGTTTTAGAGTTCCAAATTCATCTATCTATATATTAGAGACCAGAGGGAAACCTAAATATAAAAACTGCTACTGTAGACGAACCCTTCAACCTAGAAGAACAAAATTTGGTGAGCCAAGTGAGATTTGTGTACTGATCATTACCACCAAGTATCATCAAGATTGGGTGAAAAAATATTTGCTCGTAATTCGGAAACTCGTTATTTCTTAGAAGCTTGGAAACCCCTCTCAATGAAAGTGCTTTTCCACAGTCTGTGCCTAGGGCTACTTGAAGAGGAAACAAACCATAGAGACAAAACTGAGAAGTCCTTTATTTTGTCAAGTTTCAAAAAATTACCACAATCCATGTTGGGTTTAGAGTTCCAAATTTATCTATCTATATAGGAGAGAACAGAGGTAAACCTAAATATAAAAACTGCTACTGTAGACGAACGCTTAAAACTAGAAGAACAAAATTTGGTGAGCCAAGTGGGATTTGTGTACTGATCATTACCACCATGTATCATCAAGTTTGGGTGAAAAAATATTTGCTGATATTTCGGAAACTCGTTAATTCTTTGAAGCTTGGCAACCCCTCTCAATGAAATTGCTTTTCCACAGTCTGTGTCTAGGGCTACTTGAAGAGGAAACAAACCATAGAGACAAAACTGAGAAGTCCTTTATTTTGTCAAGTTTCAAAGAATTACTACAATCCATGTTGGATTTAGAGTTCCAAATTCATCTATCTATATAGGAGAGAACAGAGGGAAACCTAAATATAAAAACTGCTACTGTAGACGAACGCTTAAGACTAGAAGAACAAAATTTGGTGAGCCAAGTGTGATTTGTGTACTGATCATTACCACCAAGTATCATCAAGATTGGGTGAAAAAATATTTGCTGGTATTGCGGAAACTAGTAATTTCTTGGAAGCTTGGCAAAACCTTTCAATGAAAGTGCTTTTCCACAGTCTCTGCTTAGGGCTACTTGACGAGGAAACAAACCATAGAGACAAAATGGAGAACTACTTTATTTTGTCAAGTTTCAAAGAGCTACTACAAACCATGTTGGATTTAGAGTTCCAAATTCATCTATCGATATAGGAGAGAACAGAGTGAAACCTAAAAATGTAAACTCCTACTGTAGACGAACGCTTTAACCTAGAAGGACAAAATTTGGTGAGCCAAGTGGGATTTGTGTACTGATCATTACCACCAAGTGTCATCAAGTTTGGTTGAAAAAAATATTTGCTGTTACTTCGGAAACTCGTTAATTCTTAGAAGCTTGTCAACCCCTCTCAATGAAAGTGCGTTCCACAGTCTGTGCCTACGGCTACTTGAATAGGAAACAAACCATTGAGACAAAACAGAGAACTCCTTTATTTTGTCAAGTTTCAAAGAGCTACTACAAACCATGTTGGATATAGAGTTCCAAATTCATCTATCTATGTAGGAGAGAACAGAGGGAAACCTAAATATAAAAACTGCTACTGTAGAAGAACGCTTCAACCTAGAAGAACAAAATTTGGTGAGCCAAGTGGGATTTGTGTAGTGATCATTACCACCATGTATCATCAAGATTGGGTGAAAAAATATTTGCTGGTATTTCGGAAACTCCTTAATTCTTTGAAGCTTGGCAACCTCTCTCAATGAAATTGCTTTTCCACAGTTTGTGTCTAGGGCTACTTGAAGAGGAAATAAACCATAGAGACAAAACCGAGAAGTCCTTTTTTTTGTCAAGTTTCAAAGAATGACTACAATCCATGTCGGATTTAGAGTTCCAAATTCATCTATATATATAGGAGAGAACAGAGGGAAACCTAAATATAAAAACTGCTACTGTAGACGAACGCTTAAGACTAGAAGAACAAAATTTGGTGAGCCAAGTGGGATTTGTGTACTGATAATTACCACCGAGTATCATCAAGATCGGAAGAAAAAATATTTGCTGGTATTTCGGAAACTCGTTAATTCATTGAAGCTTGGCAACCCCTCTCAATGAAAGTGCTTTTCCACAGTCTCTGCTTTGGGCTACTTGAAGACGAAACAAATCATAGAAGCAAAACTGAGAACTCCTTAATTTTGTCAAGTGTCAAAGAGCTACTACAAACCATGTTGGATTTAGAGTTCCAAATTCATCTATCTATATAGGAGAGAACAGAGGGAAACCTAAATATAAAAACTGCTACTGTAGACGAACGCTTCTACCAAGAAGAACAAAATTAGGTGAGCCAAGTGGGATTTGTGTACTGATCATTACCACCAAGTATCATCAAGATTGGTTGAAAAAATATTTGCTGGTATTTCGGAAACTCATAATTTCTTGGAAGCTTGGCAAAACCTTTCAATGAAAGTGCTTTTCCACAGTCTCTGCTTAGGGCTACTTGACGGGGAAACAAACCATAGAGACAAAACGGAGAACTACATTATTTTGTCAAGTTTCAAAGAGCTACTACAAACCATGTTGGATTTAGAGTTCCAAATTCATCTATCTATATAGGAGAGAACAGAGTGAAACCTAAATATAAATACGGATACTATAGACGAACGCTTCAAACTAGTAGAACAAAATTTGGTGAGCCAAGTGGGATTTGTGTACTGATCATTACCACCGAGTATCATCAAGATTGGGAGAAAAAATATTTGCTTGTATTTCGGAAACTCATTAATTCTTAGAAGATTGGCAACCCCTCTCAATGAATGTGCTTTTCCACAGTCTCTGCTTTGGGCTACTTGAAGATGAAACAAATCATAGAGACAAAACTGAGAACTCCTTTATTTTGTCAAGTGTCAAAGAGCTACTACAAACCATGTTGGATTTAGAGTTCCTAATTCATCTAGGATATAGGAGAGAACAGAGTGAAACCGAAAAATAAAAACTGCTACTGTAGACGAACGCTTTAACCTAGAAGAACAGAATTTGGTGAGCCAAGTGGGATTTGTGTACTGATCATTACCACCCAGTGTCATCAAGATTGGGTGAAAAAAAATATTTGCTGTTATTTCGGATCCTGGTTAATTCTTAGAAACTTGTGAACCCCTCTCAATGAAAGTGCTTTCCACAGTCTGTGCCTAGGGCTACTTGAAGAGGAAACAAACCATAGAGACAAAACTGAGAAGTCCTTTATTTTGTCAAGTTTTAAAGAATTACTACAATCCATGTTGGATTTAGAGTTCCAAATTCATCTATCTATATAGTAGAGAACAGAGGGAAACCTAAATATAAAAATTACTACAGTAGGCGAACGCTTCAACATAGAAGAACAAAATTTGGTGAGCCAAGTGGGATTTGTATACTGATCATGACCACCAAGTATCATCAAGATTGGGTGAAAAAATATTTGCTGGTATTTCGGAAACTCGTTAATTCTTTGAAGCTTGGCAACCCCTCTCAATGAAAGTGCTTTTCCACAGTCTGTGCCTAGGGCTACTTGAAGAGGAAACAAACCATAGAGACAAAACGGAGAACTCCTTTATTTTGTCAAGTTTCAAAGAGCTACTACAAACCATGTTGAATTTAGAGTTCCAAATTCATCTATCTATAATGGAGAGAACAGAGGGAAACCTAAATATAAAAACTGCTACTGTAGACGAACGCTTCAACCTAGAAAACAAAATTTGTTGAGCCAAGTGGGATTTGTGTACTGATCATTAGCAACAAGTATCATCAAGATTGGGAGAAAAAATATTTGCTGGTATTTCGGAAACTCGTTATTTCTTGGAAGCTTGGCAACCCTTCTCAGTGAAAGTTCTTTTCCACAGTCTGTGCCTAGGGCTACTTGAAGAGGAAACAAACCATAGAGACAAAACAGAGAACTCCATTAGTTTGTTAAGTTTCAAAGAGCTACTACAAACCATGTTGGATTTAGAGTTCCAAATTCATCTATAAATATATGAGAGAACAGAGTGAAACCTCAATATAAAAACTGCTACTGTAGACGAACGCTTCAACCTAGAAGAACAAAATTTGGTGAGCGAAGTGGGATTTGTGTACTGATCATTAGTACCGAGTATCATCTAGTTTGGGTGAAAAATATTTGCTGGTATTACGGAAACTCGTTATTTCTTAGAAGCTTGGCAACCCCTCTCAATGAAAGTGCTTTTCCACAGTCTGTGCCTCGGGCTCCTTGAACATTAAACAAACCATAGAAACAAAACAAAGACCTCCTTTATTTTGTCAAGTTTCAAAGAGCTACTACAAACCATGTTTTATTAGAGTTCCAAATTCATTTATCTATATAGTAGAGAACAGAGGGAAACCTAAATATAAAAACTGCTACTGTAGACGAAAGCTTCAAAATAGAAGAACAAAAATGGTGAGCCATGTGGGATTTGTGTACTGATCATTACCACCAAGTATCATCAAGTTTGGGAGAAAAAATATCTGCTGGTATTTCGGAAACTCGTTATTTCTTAGAAGCTTGGCAACCCATCTCAATGAAAGTGCTTTTCCACAGTCTGTGCCTAGGGCTACTTGAAGGGGAACCAAACCATGAGACAAAACTGAGAACTCCTTTATTTTGTCAAGTTTCAAAGAGCTACTACAAACCATGTTGGATTTAGAGTTCCAAATTCATCTATCATATAGGAGATAACAGAGGGAAACCTAAATACAAAAACTGCTACTGTATACGAAAGCTTCAAACTAGAAGAAAAAAATTTCGTGAACCAAGTGGGATTTGTGTACTGATCATTTCGACCACGTATCATCAAGATTGGGTGAAAAAATATTTGCTGGTATTTCGGAAACTCGTTATTTCTTAGAAGCTTGGCAACCCCTCTCAATGAAAGTGCTTTTCCACAGTCTGTGCCTAGGGCTTCTTGAAGAGGAAACAAACCATAGAGACAAAAAGAGAACTTTTTTATTTTGTCAAGTTTCAAAGAGCTACTACAATCCATGTTGGATTTAGAGTTCCAAATTCAACTATCTATATAGGAGAGAACAGAGGGAAACCTAAGTATAAAAACTGCTACTGTAGACGAAAGCTTCAAACTAGAAGAACAAAATTTGGTGAGCCAAGTGGAATTTGTGTACTGATCATTACCACCAAGTATCATCAAGTTTGGGTGAAAAAATATTTGCTGGTATTTTGGAAACTCGTTATTTCTTAGAAGCTTGGCAACCCATCTCAATGAAAGTGCTTTCCACAGTCTGTGCCTAGGGATACTTGAAGAGGATACAAACCATGGAGACAAAACTGAGAACTCTTTTATTTTGTCAACTTTCAAAGAGCTACTACAAACCATGTTGGATTTAGAGTTCCAAAATCATCTATCTATATAGGAGAGAACAGAGGGAAACCTAAATATAAAAACTGCTACTGTAGACGAACGCTTTAACCTAGAAGAAAATAATTAGGTGAGCCAAGTGGGAAATGTGTACTGATCATTAGCAACAAGTAGCATGAAGATTGGGTGAAAAAATATTTGCTGGTATTTTGGAAACTCGTTATTTCTTAGAAGCTTGGCAACCCCTCTCAATGAAAGTGCTTTTCCACAGTCTGTGCCAAGGGGTACTTGAAGAGGAAACAAACCATGGAGACAAAACTGAGAACTACTATATTTTATCAAGTTTCAAAGAGCTACTACAAACCATGTTGGATTTAGAGTTCCAAATTCAACTATCTATATAAGAGAGAACAGAGGGAAACCTAAATACAAAACTGCTACTGTAGACGAACGCTTCAAACTAGAAGAAAAAAATTTCGTGAGCCAAGTGGGATTTGTGTACCGATCATTACCACCAAGTATCATCAAGATTGGGTGAAAAAATATTTGCTGGTATTTCGGAAACTCGTAATTTCTTATAAGCTTGGCAACCCCTCTCAATGAAAGTGCTTTCCCACAGTCTGTGCCTAGGGCTACTTGAAGAGGAAACAAACCATAGAGACAAAACTGAGAACTCCTTTATTTTGGCAAGTTTCAAAGAACTACTACAAACCATGTTGGATTTAGCGTTCCAAATTCATCTATCTATATATGAGAGAACAGAGGGAATCCTAAATATAAAAACTGCTACTGTAGACGAACGCTTCAACCTAGAAGAACAAAATTTGGTGAGCCAAGTGGGATTTGTATACTGATCATTACCACCAAGTATCATCAAGATTGGGTGAAAAAATATTTCCTGGTATTTCGGAAAATCGTTACTACTTAGAAGCTTGGCAACCCATCTCAATGAAAGTGCTTTCCACAGTCTGTGCCTAGGGCTACTTGAAGAGGAAACAAACCATAGAGACAAAACTGAGAACTCCTTTATTTTGTCAAGTTTCAAAGAGCTACTACAAACCATGTTGGAATTAGAGTTCCAAATTCATCTATCTACATAGGAGAACACAGAGGGAAACCTAAATATAAAAACTGCTACTGTAGACGAAGGCTTCAACCTAGAAAAACAAAATTTGGTGAACTAAGTGGGATTTGTGTACCGATCATTACCACCACGTATCATCAAGATTGGGTGAAAAAATATTTGCTGGTATTTCCGAAACTCTTTATTTCTTAGAAGCTTGGCAACCATCTCAATGAAAGTGCTTTCCACAGTCTGTGCCTAGGGCTACTTGAAGAGGAAACAAACCATAGAGACAAAACTTAGAACTCCTTTATTACGTCAAGTTTCAAAGAGCTACTACAAACCATGTTGAATTTAGAGTTCCAAATTCATCTATCTATATATGAGAGAACAGAGGGAACCCTAAATATAAATACTGCTACTGTAGACAAAAGCTTCAAACTAGAAGAACAAAATTTCGTGAGCCAAATTGGATTTGTGTACTGATCATTACCACCAAGTATCATCAAGTTTGGTTGAAAAAATATTTGCTGGTATTTCTGAAAATCGTTATTTCTTAGAAGCTTGGAAACCCATCTCAATGAAAGTGCTTTTCCACAGTCTGTGCCTAGGGCTACTTGAAGAGGAAATAAACCATAGAGACAAAACTGAGAACTCCTTTATTTTGTCAAGGTTCAAAGAGCTACTACAAACCATGTTGGAATTAGAGTTCCAAATTCATCTATCTATATAGGAGAGAACAGAGGGAAACCTAAATATACAAACTGCTACTGTAGACGAATGCTTCATCCTAGAAGAACAAAATTTGGTGAGCCAAGTGGGATTTGTGTACTGATCATTAGCAACAAGTATCATCAAGATTGGGTGAAAAAATATTTGCTGGTATTTCGGAAATCGTAATTTCTTAGCAGCTTGGCAACCCCTCCCAATGAAAGTGCTTTCCACAGTCTGTGCCTAGGGCTACTTGACGAGGAAACAAACCATAGAGACAAAACTGAGAACTCCTTTATTTCGTCAAGTTTCAAAGTGCTACTCCAAACCATGTTGGATTTAGAGTTCCAAATTCATCTATCTATATAGGAGAGAACAGAGGAAACCTAAATATATAAACTGCTACTGTAGACCAATGCTTCATCCTAGAAGAACAAAATTTGGTGAGGCAAGTGGGATTTGTGTACCGATCATTAACACCAAGTATCATCAAGATTGGGTGAAAAAAATATTTGCTGGTTTTTCGGAAACTCGTAATTTCTTAGAAGCTTGGCAACCCTTCTCAATGAAAGTGCTATTCCACAGTCTGTGCCTAGGGCTACTTGAGAGGAAACAAACCATAGAGACAAAACTGAGAACTCCTTAATTTTGTCATGTTTCAAAGAGCTACTAACAACCATGTTGGATTTAGAGTTCCAAATTAATCTATCTATATAGGATAGAATAGAGTGAAAAATAAATATAAATACTACTAGTGTAGACGAACGCTTCAACCTAGAAGAACAAAATTTGGTGAACCAAGTGGGATTTGTGTACTGATCATTAGCACCAAGTATCATCAAGATTGGGTGAAAAAATATTTGCTAGTATTTCGGAAACTCGTTATTTCTTAGAAGCTTGGCAACCCCTCTCAATGAAAGTGCTTTTCCACAGTCTGTGCCTAGGGCTACTTGAAGAAAAAACAAACCATAGAGACAAAACTGAGAACTCCTTTATATTGTCAAGTTTCAAAGAGCTACTACAAACCATGTTGGATTTAGAGTTCCAAATTCATCTAACTATATAGGAGAGAACAGAGGGAAACCTAAATATAAAAACTGCTACTGTAGACGAACGCTTCAACCTAGAAGAACAAAATTTGGTGAGCCAAGTGGGAAATGTGTACTGATCATTAGCACCATGTATCATCAAGATTGGGTGAAAAAATATTTGCTGATATTTCGGAAACTCGTTATTTCTTAGAAGATTGGCAAACCCTCTCAATGAAAGTGCTTTTCCACACTCTGAACCAAGGGCTACTTGAAGCGGAAACAAAGCATAAAGACAAAACTGAGAACTCCTTTATTTTGTCAAGTTTGAAAGAGCTACTACAAACCATGTTGGATTTAGAGTTCCAAATTCATCCATAAATATATGAGAGAACAGAGTGAAACCTCAATATAAAAACTGCTACTGTAGACGAACGCTTCAACGTAGAAGAACAAAATTTGGTGAGCCAAGTGGGATTTGTGTACTGATCATTACAACCAAGTATCATCAAGTTTGGGTGAAAAAATATTTGCTGGTTTTTCGGAAACTAGTTATTTCTTAGAAGCTTGGCAACCCCTCTTAATTAAAGTGCTTTTCCACAGTCTGTGCCTAGGGCTCCTTGAAGATTAAACAAACCATAGAGACAAAACTGAGAACTCCTTTATTTTGTAAAGTTTCAAAGACCTACTAAAAACCATGTTTTATTTAGAGATCCAAATTCATCTTTCTATATAGGAGAGAACAGAGTGAAACCTAAATATAAAAACTGCTACTGTAGACGAACGCTTCAAACTAGAAGAACAAAATTTGGTGAGCCAAGTGGGATTTGTGTACTGATCATTTCCACCAAGAATCATCAAGATTGGGTGAAAAAATATTTGCTGGTATTCTGGAAACTCGTTATTTCTTAGATGCTTGGCAACTCCTCTCAATGAAAATGCATTTCCACAGTATGTGCCTAGGGCTCCTTGAAGATTAAACACACCATAGGGACAAAACTGAGAACTCTGGTACTTTGTCAAGTTACAAAGAGCTACTACAAACCATGTTGGATTTAGAGTTCCAAATTCATCTATCTATATAGGAGAGAACATATCGAAACCTAAAAATATATACTGCTACTCTAAATGAACGCTTCAAACTAGAAGAACAAAATTTGGTGAGTCAAGTGGGATTTGTGTACCGATCATTACCACCAAGTATCATCAAGATTGGGTGAAAAAATATTTGCTGGTATTTCGGAAACTCGTTATTTCTTGAAAGCTTGGCCACCCCTTTCAATGAAAGTGTTTTTCCACAGTCTGTGCCTCGAGCTACTTGAAGAGGAAACAAACTATAGAGACAAAACTGAGAGCTCCTTTATTTTGTCAAGTTTCAAAGAGCTACTAGTAACCATGTTGGATTTAGATTTCCAAATTCATCTAACTATATAGGAGAGAACAGAGTGAAACCTAAATATAAAAACTGCTACTGTAGACGAACGCTTCAAACTAGAAGAACAAAATTTGGTGAGACAAGTGGGATTTGTGTACTGATCATTACCACCAAGTATCATCATGATTGGGTGAAAAAATATTTGCTGGTATTTCGGAAACTCGTTATTTCATAGAAGCTTGGCAACCCCTCTCAATGAAAGTGCTTTTCCACAGTCTGTGCCTTGGGCTCCTTGAAGATTAAACAAACCATAGAGACAAAACTAAGAACTCCTTTATTTTGTCAAGTTTCAAAGAGCTACTACAAACCACGTTTTATTTAGAGTTCCAAATTCATCTAGTTATATATGAGAGAACAGAGTGAAACCTAAATATAAAAACTGCTACTGTAGACGATCGCTTCAACCGAGAAGAACAAAATTTGGTGAGCCAAGTGGGATTTGTGTACTGATCATTACCAGCAAGTATCATCAAGATTGGGTGAAAAAATATTTGCTGCTATTTCGAAAAGTCGTTATTTCTTAGAAGCTTGGCAACCCCTCTCAATGAAATTGCTTTTCCACAGTCTGTGCCTAGGGCTACTTGAAGAGGAAACAAACCATAGAGATAAAACTGGGAACTCCTTTATTTTTCAAGTTTCAAAGAGCTACTACAAACCATGTTGGATTTAGAGTTCCAAATTCATCTATCTATATAGGAGAGAACAGAGGGAAATCTAAATATAAAAATTGCTACTGTACACGAACGCTTCCACCTAGAAGAACAAAATTTGGTGACCCAAGTGGGATTTTTATATTGATCATTACCCCAAGTATCATCAAGATTGGGTGAAAAAGTATTTTCTGGTATTTCGGATACTCGTTATTTCTTAGAAGCTTGCAACCCCTCTCAATGAAAGTGCTTTTCCACAGTCTGTGCCTAGGGCTCCTTGAAGATTAAACAAACCATAGAGAGAAAACTGAGAACTACTTTATTTTGTCAAGTTTAAAAGAGGTACTACAAACCACTTTGGATTTAGAGTTCCAAATTCATGTATCTATATAGGAGAGAACAGAGGAAACCTAATTTTAAAAACTGCTACTGTAGACGAACGCTTCAACCTAGAAGAACAAAATTTGTTGAGCCAAGTGGGATTTGTGTACTGATCATTAGCAACAAGTATCATCAAGATTGGGTGAAAAAATATTTGCTAGTATTTCGGAAACTCGTTATTTCTTTGAAGCTTGCCAACCCTTCTCAGTGAAAGTGCCTTTCCACAGTCTGTGTCTAGGGCTAATTGAAGAGGAAACAAACCATAGAGACAAAACAGAGAACTCCATTAGTTTGTCAAGTTTCAAAGAGCTACTACAAACCATGTTGGATTTAGAGTTCCAAATTCATCTATCTATATAGGAGAAAACAGAGTGATACCTAAATATAAAAACTGCTACTGTAGACGAACGCTTCAACCTAGAAGAACAAAATTTGGTGAGCGAAGTGAGATTTGTGTACTGATCATTAGTACCGAGTATCATCTAGTTTGGGTGAAAAAATATTTGCTGGTATTACGGAAACTCGTTATTTCTTAGAAGCTTGGCAACCCCTCTCAATGAAAGTGCTTTTCCACAGTCTGTACCTCGGGCTCCTTGAACATTAAACAAACCATAGAAACAAAACAAAGACCTCCTTTATTTTGTCAAGTTTCAAAGAGCTACTACAAACCATGTTTTATTTAGAGTTCCAAATTCATTTATCTATATAGTAGAGAACAGAGGGAAACCTAAATATAAAAACTGCTACTGTAGACGAAAGCTTCAAACTAGAAGAACAAAATTTGGTGAGCCATGTGGGATTTGTGTACTGATCATTACCACCAAGTATCATCAAGTTTGGGAGAAAAAATATTTGCTGGTATTTCGGAAACTCGTTATTTCTTAGAAGCTTGGCAACCCATCTCAATGAAAGTGCTTTTCCACAGTCTGTGCCTAGGGCTACTTGAAGAGGAACCAAACCATGGAGACAAAACTGAGAACTCCTTTATTTTGTCAAGTTTCAAAGAGCTACTACAAACCATGTTGGATTTAGAGTTCCAAATTCATCTATCTATATAGGAGATAACAGAGGGAAACCTAAATATAAATACTGCTACTGTATACGAAAGCTTCAAACTAGAAGAAGAAAATTTGGTGAGCCAAGTGCAATTTGTGTACTGATCATTACCACCAAGTATCATCAAGTATGGGTGAAAAAATATTTGCTGGTATTTCGGAAACTCGTTATATCTTAGAAGCTTTGCAACCCATTTCAATGAAAGTGCTCTTCCACAGTCTGTGCCTAGGGATACTTGAAGAGGATACAAACCATGGAGACAAAACTGAGAACTCTTTTATTTTGTCAAGTTTCAAAGAGCTACTACAAACCATGTTGGATTTAGAGTTCCAAAATCATCTATCTATATAGGAGAGAACAGAGGGAAACCTAAATATAAAAACTGCTACTGTAGACGAACGCTTTAACCTAGAAGAAAATAATTAGGTGAGCCAAGTGGGAAATGTGTACTGATCATTAGCAACAAGTAGCATGAAGATTGGGTGAAAAAATATTTGCTGGTATTTTGGAAACTCGTTATTTCTTAGAAGCTTGGCAACCCCTCTCAATGAAAGTGCTTTTCCACAGTCTGTGCCAAGGGGTACTTGAAGAGGAAACAAACCATGGAGACAAAACTGAGAACTACTATATTTTATCAAGGTTCAAAGATCTACTACAAACCATGTTGGATTTAGAGTTCCAAATTCAACTATCTATATAGGAGAGAACAGAGGGAAACCTAAATACAAAAACTGCTACTGTAGACGAACGCTTCAAACTAGAAGAAAAAAATTTCGTGAGCCAAGTGGGATTTGTGTACCGATCATTACCACCAAGTATCATCAAGATTGGGTGAAAAAATATTTGCTGGTATTTCGGAAACTCGTAATTTCTTATAAGCTTGGCAACCCCTCTCAATGAAAGTGCTTTCCCACAGTCTGTGCCTAGGGCTACTTGAAGAGGAAACAAACCATAGAGACAAAACTGAGAACTCCTTTATTTTGTCAAGTTTCAAAGAACTACTACAAACCATGTTGGATTTAGCGTTCCAAATTCATCTATCTATATATGAGAGAACAGAGGGAATCCTAAATATAAAAACTGCTACTGTAGACGAACGCTTCAACCTAGAAGAACAAAATTTGGTGAGCCAAGTGGGATTTGTATACTGATCATTACCACCAAGTATCATCAAGATTGGGTGAAAAAATATTTCCTGGTATTTCGGAAAATCGTTACTACTTAGAAGCTTGGCAACCCATCTCAATGAAAGTGCTTTCCACAGTCTGTGCCTAGGGTTACTTGAAGAGGAAACAAACCATAGAGACAAAACTGAGAACTCCTTTATTTTGTCAAGTTTCAAAGAGCTACTACAAACCATGTTGGAATTAGAGTTCCAAATTCATCTATCTACATAGGAGAACACAGAGGGAAACCTAAATATAAAAACTGCTACTGTAGACGAAGGCTTCAACCTAGAAAAACAAAATTTGGTGAACCAAGTGGGATTTGTGTACCGATCATTACCACCACGTATCATCAAGATTGGGTGAAAAAATATTTGCTGGTATTTCCGAAACTCTTTATTTCTTAGAAGCTTGGCAACCATCTCAATGAAAGTGCTTTCCACAGTCTGTGCCTAGGGCTACTTGAAGAGGAAACAAACCATAGAGACAAAACTTAGAACTCCTTTATTTCGTCAAGTTTCAAAGAGCTACTACAAACCATGTTGAATTTAGAGTTCCAAATTCATCTATCTATATATGAGAGAACAGAGGGAACCCTAAATATAAATACTGCTACTGTAGACAAAAGCTTCAAACTAGAAGAACAAAATTTCGTGAGCCAAATTGGATTTGTGTACTGATCATTACCACCGAGTATCATCAAGTTTGGGTGGAAATATATTTGCTGGTATTTCGGAAACTCGTTATTTCCTAGAAGCTTGGCAGACCATCTCAATTAAAGTGCTTTTCCACAGTGTGTGCCTAGGGCTACTTGAAGAGGAAACAAACTATAGAGACAAAACTGAGAACTCTTTCGTTTTGTCAAGTTTCAAAGAGCTACTACAAACCATGTTGGATTTAGAGTTCCAAATTCATCTATCTGTATATGAGAGAAGAGAGGAAACCTAAATATAAAAACTGCTACTGTAGATGAACGCTTCAACCTAGAAGAACAAAATTTGCTGAGCCAAGTGGGATTTGTGTACTGATCATTAGCAACAAGTATCAACAAGTTTGGGTGAAAAAATATTTGCTGGTATTTCGGAAACTCGTTATTTCTTAGAAGCTTCTCAACCCCTCTCAATAAAAGTGCTTTTCCACAGTCTGTGCCTAGGGCTACTTGTAGAGGAAAGAAGCCATAGAGACAAAACTGAGAACTCCATTATTTTGTCAAGTTTCAAAGAGCTACTACAAACCATGTTTTATTTAGAGTTCCAAATTCATCTATCTATATAGGAGAGAACAGAGGGAAACCTAAATATAAAAACTGCTACTGTGGACGATCGCTTAAAACTAGAAGAACAAAATTTGGTAAGCCAAGTGGGACTTGTGTACTGATCATTACCACCAAGTATCATCAAGATTGGGTGAAAATATATTTGCTGGTATTTCGGAAACTCGTTATTTCTTAGACGTTTGGCAACCCATCTCAATGAAAGTGCTTTTCCACAGTGTGTGCCTAGGGCTACTTGAAGAGGAAACAAACCATAGAGAAAAAACTGAGAACTCCTTTATTTTGTCAAGTTTCAAAGAGCTACTACAAACCATGTTGGATTTAGAGTTTCAAATTCATCTAAGTGTATGGGAGAGAACAGAGGGAAACCTAAATATAAAAACTGGTACTGTAGACGAACGCGTCAACCTAGAAGAACAAAATTTGGTGAGCCAAGAGGGATTTGTGTACTGATCATTATCACAAAGTATCATCAATATTGGGTGAAAAAAATATTTGCTGGTATTTCGGAAACTCGTAATTTCTTAGAAGCTTGGCAACCCCTCTCAATGAAAGTGCTTTTCCACAGTCTGTTCCTAGGGCTACTTGAAGAGAAAACAAGCCATAGAGACAAACCTGAGAACTCCTTTATTTTGTCAAGTTTCAAAGGGCTACTACAAACCATGTTGGATTTAGAGTTCCAAATTCATCTATCTATATAGGAGAGAACAGAGGGAAACCTAAATATAAAAACTGCTACTGTAGACGATCGCTTCAAACTAGAAGAACAAAATTTGGTGAGCCATGTGGGATTTGTGTACTGATCATTACCACCAAGTATCATCAAGATTGGGTGAAAAAATATTTGCTGGTATTTCGGAAACTCGTAATTTCTTACAAGCTTGGCAACCCCTCTCAATGAAAGTGCTTTTCCACAGTCTGTGCCAAGGGCTACTTGAAGAGGAAACAAACGATAGAGACAAAACTGAGAACTCCTTTATTTTGTCAAGTTTTAATGAGCTACTACAAACCATGTTGGATTTAGAGTTCGAAATTCATCAACCAATATAGGAGAGAACAGAGGGAAACCTAAATATGAAAACTGCTACTGTAGACGATCGCTTCAGACTAGAAGAACAAAATTTGGTGAGCCAAGTGGGATTTGTGTACTGATCATTAGCAACAAGTATCATCAAGATTGGGTGAAAAAATATTTGCTGGTATTTCGGAAAATCGTAATTTCTTAGAAGCTTGGCAACCCCTCTCAATGAAATTGCTTTCCACAGTCTGTGCCTAGGGCTACTTGAAGAGGAAACAAACCATAGAGACAAAACTGAGAACTCCTTTATTTCGTCAAGTTTCAAAGAGCTACTCCAAACCATGTTGGATTTAGAGTTCCAAATTCATCTATCTATATAGGAGAGAACAGAGGGAAACCTAAATATATAAACTGCTACTGTAGACCAATGCTTCATCCTAGAAGAACAAAATTTGGTGAGGCAAGTGGGATTTGTGTACCGATCATTACCACCAAGTATCATCAAGATTGGGTGAAAAAATATTTGCTGGTTTTTCGGAAACTCGTAATTTCTTAGAAGCTTGGCAACCCTTCTCAATGAAAGTGCTATTCCACAGTCTGTGCCTAGGGCTACTTGAGAGGAAACAAACCATAGAGACAAAACTGAGAACTCCTTAATTTTGTCATGTTTCAAAGAGCTACTAACAACCATGTTGGATTTAGAGTTCCAAATTAATCTATCTATATAGGAGAGAATAGAGTGAAAAATAAATATATATACTACTAGTGTAGATGAACGCTTCAACCTAGAAGAACAAAATTTGGTGAACCAAGTGGGATTTGTGTACTGATCATTAGCACCAAGTATCATCAAGATTGGGTGAAAAAATATTTGCTAGTATTTCGGAAACTCGTTATTTCTTAGAAGCTTGGCAACCCCTCTCAATGAAAGTGCTTTTCCACAGTCTGTGCCTAGGGCTACTTGAAGAAAAAACAAACCATAGAGACAAAACTGAGAACTCCTTTATATTGTCAAGTTTCAAAGAGCTACTACAAACCATGTTGGATTTAGAGTTCCAAATTCATCTAACTATATAGGAGAGAACAGAGGGAAACCTAAATATAAAAATTGCTACTGTAGACGAAACCTTCAAACTAGAAGAACAAAATTTGGTGAGCCATGTGGGATTTGTGTACTGATCATTACCACCAAGTATCATCAAGTTTGGGTGAAAAAATATTTGCTGGTATTTCGGAAACTCGTTATTTCTTAGAAGCTTGGCAACCCATCTCAATGAAAGTGCTTTTCCACAGTCTGTGCCTAGGGCTACTTGAAGAGGAACCAAACCATGGAGACAAAACTGAGAACTCCTTTATTTTGTCAAGTTTCAAAGAGCTACTACAAACCATGTTGGATTTAGAGTTCCAAATTCATCTATCTATATAGGAGATAACAGAGGGAAACCTAAATATAAATACTGCTACTGTATACGAAAGCTTCAAACTAGAAGAAGAAAATTAGGTTAGCCAAGTGCAATTTGTGTACTGATCATTACCACCAAGTATCATCAAGTATGGGTGAAAAAATATTTGCTGGTATTTCGGAAACTCGTTATATCTTAGAAGCTTTGCAACCCATTTCAATGAAAGTGCTCTTCCACAGTCTGTGCCGAGGGCTACTTGAAGAGGAAACAAACCATAGAGACAAAACTGAGAACTCCTTTATATTGTCAAGTTTCAAAGAGCTACTACAAACCATGTTGGATTTAGAGTTCCAAATTCATCTAACTATATAGGAGAGAACAGAGGGAAACCTAAATATAAAAACTGCAACTTTAGACGAACGCTTCAACATAGAAGAACAAAATTTGGTGAGCCAAGTGGGAAATGTGTACTGATCATTAGCACCAAGTATCATCAAGATTGGGTGAAAAAATATTTGCTGATATTTCGGAAACTCGTTATTTCTTAGAAGATTGGCAACTCCTCTCAATGAAATTGCTTTTCCACAGTCTGTGCCAAGGGCTACTTGAAGCGGAAACAAAGCATAAAGACAAAACTGAGAACTCCTTTATATTGTCAAGTTTCAAAGAGCTACTACAAACCTTGTTGGATTTAGAGTTGCAAATTCATCTATCAATATATGACAGAACAGAGTGAAACCTCAATATAAAAACTGGTACTGTGGACGAACGCTTCAACCTAGAAGAACAAAATTTGGTGAGCCAAGTGGGATTTGTGTACTGATCATTACCACCAAGTATCATCAAGTTTGGTGAAAAAATATTTGCTTGTATTTCGGAAACTCGTTATTTCTTAGAAGCTTGGCAACCCCTCTTAATTAAAGTGCTTTTCCACATTCTGTGCCTATGGCTCCTTGAAGATTAAACAAACCATAGAGACAAAACTGAGAACTCCTTTATTTTGTTAAGTTTCAAAGACCTACTAAAAACCATGTTTTATTTAGAGTTTCAAATTCATCTTTCTATATAGGAGAGAACAGTGGGAAACCTAAATATAAAAAATGCTACTGTAGACGAACGCTTCAAACTAGAAGAACAAAATTTGGTGAGCCAAGTGGGATTTGTGTACTGATCATTTCGACCAAGTATCATCAAGATTGGGTGAAAAAATATTTGCTGGTATTTTGGAAACTCGTTATTTCTTAGAAGCTTAGCAACCCCTCTCAATGAAAGTGCTTTTCCACAGTCTGTGCCTAGGGCTTCTTGAAGAGGAAACAAACCATAGAGACAAAAAGAGAACTCCTTTATTTTGTCAAGTTTCAAAGAGCTACTACAATCCATGTTGGATTTAGAGTTCCAAATTCAACTATCTATATAGGAGAGAACAGAGGGAAACCTACATATAAAAACTGCTACTGTAGACGAAAGCTTCAAACTAGAAGAACAAAATTTGGTGAGCCAAGTGGAATTTGTGTACTGATCATTACCACCAAGTATCATCAAGTTTGGGTGAAAAAATATTTGCTGGTATTTCGGAAACTCGTTATTTCTTAGAAGCTGGGCAACCCATCTCAATGAAAGTGCTTTCCACAGTCTGTGCCTAGGGATACTTGAAGAGGATACAAACCATGGAGACAAAACTGAGAACTCTTTTATTTTGGCAAGTTTCAAAGAGCTACTACAAACCATGTTGGATTTAGAGTTCTAAAATCATCTATCTATATAGGAGAGAACAGAGGGAAACCTAAATATTAAAACTGCTACTGTAGACGAACGCTTCAACCTAGAAGAACAAAATTAGGTGAGCCAAGTGGGAAATGTGTACTGATCATTAGCAACAAGTAGCATGAAGATTGGGTGAAAAAATATTTCTGGTATTTTGGAAACTCGTTATTTCTTAGAAGCTTGGCAACCCCTCTCAATGAAAGTGCTTTTCCACAGTCTGTGCCAAGGGCTACTTGAAGAGGAAACAAACCATGGAGACAAAACTGAGAACTACTATATTTTATCAAGTTTCAAAGAGCCACTACAAACCATGTTGGATTTAGAGTTCCAAATTCAACTATCTATATAGGAGAGAACAGAGGGAAACCTAAATACAAAAACTGCTACTGTATACGAAAGCTTCAAACTAGAAGAAAAAAATTTCGTGAGCCAAGTGAGATTTGTGTACCGATCATTACCACCAAGTATCATCAAGATTGGGTGAAAAGATATTTGCTGGTATTTCGGAAACTCGTAATTTCTTATAAGCTTGGCAACCCCTCTCAATGAAAGTGCTTTCCCACAGTCTGTGCCTAGGGCTACTTGTAGAGGAAAGAAGCCATAGAAACAAAACTGAGAACCCCTTTATTTTCTCAAGTTTCAAAGAGCTACTACAAACCATGTTGGAATTAGAGTTCCAAATTCATCTATCTACATAGGAGAACACAGAGGGAAACCTAAATATAAAAACTGCTACTGTAGACGAAGGCTTCAACCTAGAAAAACAAAATTTGGTGAACCAAGTGGGATTTGTGTACCGATCATTACCACCACGTATCATCAAGATTGGGTGAAAAAATATTTGCTGGTATTTCCGAAACTCTTTATTTCTTAGAAGCTTGGCAACCATCTCAAAGAAAGTGCTTTCCACAGTCTGTGCCTAGGGCTACTTGAAGAGGAAACAAACCATAGAGACAAAACTGAGAACTCCTTTATTTCGTCAAGTTTCAAAGAGCTACTACAAACCATGTTGAATTTAGAGTTCCAAATTCATCTATCTATATATGAGAGAACAGAGGGAAACCTAAATATAAATACTGCTACTGTAGACGAAAGCTTCAAACTAGAAGAACAAAATTTCGTGAGCCAAATTGGATTTGTGTACTGATCATTACCACCAAGTATCATCAAGTTTGGTTGAAAAAATATTTCCTGGTATTTCTGAAAATCGTTATTTCTTAGAAGCTTGGAAACCCATCTCAATGAAAGTGCTTTTCCACAGTCTGTGCCTAGGGCTACTTGAAGAGGAAATAAACCATAGAGACAAAACTGAGAACTCCTTTATTTTGTCAAGTTTCAAAGAGCTACTACAAACCATGTTGGATTTAGAGTTCCAAATTCATCTATCTATATAGGAGAGAACAGAGGGAAACCTAAATATAAAAACTGCTACTGTAGACGAATGCTTCATCCTAGAAGAACAAAATTTGGTGAGCCAAGTGGGATTTGTGTACTGATTATTAGCAACAAGTATCATCAAGATTGGGTGAAAAAATATTTGCTGGTATTTCGGAAAATCGTAATTTCTTAGAAGCTTGGCAACCCCTCTCAATGAAAGTGCTTTCCACAGTCTGTGCCTAGGGCTATTGAAGAGGAAACAAACCATAGAGACAAAACTGAGAACTCCTTTATTTCGTCAAGTTTCAAAGAGCTACTCCAAACCATGTTGGATTTAGAGTTCCAAATTCATCTATCTATATAGGAGAGAACAGAGGGAAACCTAAATATAAAAATTGCTACTGTAGACCAATGCTTCATCCTAGAAGAACAAAATTTGGTGAGGCAAGTGGGATTTGTGTACCGATCATTACCACCAAGTATCATCAAGATTGGGTGAAAAAATATTTGCTGGTTTTTCGGAAACTCGTAATTTCTTAGAAGCTTGGCAACCCCTCTCAATGAAAGTGCTATTCCACAGTCTGTGCCTAGGGCTACTTGAAGAGGAAACAAACCATATAGACAAAACTGAGAACTCCTTAATTTTGTCATGTTTCAAAGAGCTACTACCAACCATGTTGGATTTAGAGTTCCAAATTCATCTATCTATATAGGAGAGAACAGAGGGAAACCTAAATATAAAAACTGCTACTGTAGACGAACGCTTCAACCTAGAAGAACAAAATTTGGTGAGCCAAGTGGGATTTGTGTACTGATCATTAGCAACAAGTATCATGAAGATTGGGTGAAAAAATATTTTCTGGTATTTTGGAAACTCGTCATTTCTTAGAAGCTTGGCAACCCCTCTCAATGAAAGTGCTTTTCCACAGTCTGTGCCTAGAGCTACATGAAGAGAAAACAAACCATAAAGACGAAACAGAGAACTACTTTATTTTGTCAAGTTTCAAAGAGCTACTACAAACCATGTTGGATTCAGAGTTCCAAATTCATCTATCTATATAGGAGAGAACCGAGGGAAACCTAAATACAAAAACTGCTACTGTAGACGAAAGCTTCAAACTAGAAGAACAAAATTTCGTGAGCCAAGTGGGATTTGTGTACCGATCATTACCACCAAGTATCATCAAGATTGGGTGAAAAAATATTTGCTGGTATTTCGGAAACTCGTTACTTCTTAGAATCTTGGAAACCCATCTCAATGAAAGTGCTTTTCCACAGTCTGTGCCTAGGGCTACTTGAAGAGGAAACAAACCATAGAGACAAAACTGAGAACTCCTTTATTTTGTCAAGTTTCAAAGAGCTACTACAAACCATGTTGGAATTAGAGTTCCAAGTTCATCTATCTACATAGGAGAACACAGAGGGAAACCTAAATATAAAAATTGCTACTGTAGACGAAGGCTTCAACCTAGAAGAACAAAATTTGGTGAGCCAGGTGGGAAATGTGTACTGATCATTAGCACCACGTATCATCAAGATTGGGTGAAAAAATATTTGCTGGTATTTCGGAAACTCGTTATTTCTTAGAATCTTGGCAACCCCTCTCAATGAAAGTGCTTTTCCACAGTCTGTGCCTAGGGCTACTTGAAGAGGAAACAAACCATAGAGACAAAACTGAGAACTCCTTTATTTGTCAAGTTTCAAAGACCTACTAAAAACCATGTTGCATTTAGAGTTCCAAATTCATCTATCTATACAGGAGAGAACAGAGTGAAAAATAAATATAAAAACTGCTACTGTAAAACAACGCTTCAACCTAGAAGAACAAAAATTGGTGAGCCAAGTGGGATTTGTGTCCTGATAATTACCACCAAGTATCATCAAGATTGGGTTTAAAAATATATCCTGGTATTTCGGAAACTCGTAATTTCTTAGAAGCTTGGCAACCCCTCTCAATGAAAGTGCTTTTCCACAGTCTGTTCCTAGGGCTACTTGAAGAGGTAACAAACCATAGAGACTAAACTGAGAACTCCTTTATTTTATCAAGTATCAAAGAGCTACTAAAAACCATGTTGCATTTAGAGTTCCAAATTCATCTATCTATATAGGAGAGAACAGAATGACACCTAAGTATAAAAACTTCTACTGTAGACGATCGCTTCAACCTAGAAGAACAAAATTTGGTGAGCCAAGTGGGATTTGTGTCCTGATCATTACCACTAAGTTTCTTCAAGATTGGGTTTAAAAATATATCATGGTATTTCGGAAACTCGTAATTTCTTAGAAGCTCTGCAACCCCTCTCAATGAAAGTGCTTTTCCACAGTCTGTGCCTAGACCTACTTGAAGAGCAAACAAACCATAGAGACAAAACTGCGAACTTTTTATTTTGTCAAGTTACAAAGAGCTACTACAAACCATGTTGGATTTAGAGTTCCAAATTCATCTATCTATATAGGAGAGAACAGAGGGAAACCTAAATATAAAAACTGCTACTGTAGACGAACGCTTCAACCTAGAAGAAAAAAATTCGGTGAGCCAAGTGCGATTTGTGTCCTGATCATTACCACTAAGTATCATCAAGATTGGGTTTAAAAATATATCCTGGTATTTCTGAACCTCGCTATTTCTTAGAAGCTTGGAAACCCCTCTCAATGAAAGTGCTTTTCCAGAGTCTGTGCCTAGAGCTACTTGAAGAGGAAACAAACCATAGAAACAAAACTGAGAACTCCTTTATTTTGTCAAGTTTCAAAGAGGTAATACAAACCATGTTGGATTTAGAGTTCCAAATTCATATATCTATATAGGAGAGAACAGAGGGAAACCTAAATGTAAAAACTGCTGCTGTAGACGAACGCTTCAACCTAGAAAAACAAAATTTGGTGACCCCAGTGAGATTTGTGTACTGATCATTACCAGCAAGTATCATCACGATTTTAGTGAAAAAATATTTGCTGGTATTTCGGATACTCGTTATTTCTCAGAAGCTTGGCAACCCTCTCAATGAAAGTGCTTTTCCACAGTCTGTGCCTAGAGCTACTTGAAGAGGAAACAAACCATAGAGACTAAACTGAGAACTCCTTTATTTTGTCAAGTTTCAAACAGCTACTACAAACCATGTTGGATTTAGAGTTCCAAATTCATCTATCTATATAGGAGAGAACAGAGTGAAACCTAAAAATAAAAACTGCTACTGTAAACGAACGCTTCAACCTAGAAGAACAAAAATTGGTGAGCCAAGTGTGATTTGTGTACTTGTCAGTACCACCACGTATCATCACGATTGGTTGAAAAAATATCTGCTGGTATTTCGGAAACTCTTAATTTCTTGGAAGCTTGGCAACCCCTTTCAATGAAAGTGCTTTTCCCCAGTTTTTGCTTAGGGCTACTTGAAGAGGAAACAAACCATAGAGACAAAACGGAGAACTCCTTTATATGGTCAAGTTACAAAGAGCTAATACAAACCATGTTGGATTTAGAGTTCCAAATTCATCTATGTATATAGGAGAGAACAGAGGGGAAACCTAAATATAAAAACTGCTACTGTAGTCGAACGCTTCAACCTAGAAGAACAAAATTCGGTGAGCCAAGTGGGATTTGTGTCCTGATCATTACCACCAAGTATCATCAAGATTGGGTTTAAAAATATATCCTGGTATTTCAGAACCTCGTTATTTCTTAGAAGCTTTGCAACCCCGCTCAATGAAAGTGCTTTTCCACAGTCTTTGCTTAGGGCTACTTGAAGAGGTAACAAAGCATAGAGACAAAAATGAGAACTCCTTTATTTTATCAAGTTTCAAAGAGCTACTACAAACCATGTTGGATTTAGAGTTCCAAATTCATCTATCTATATAGGAGAGAACAGAGGGAAACCCAAATATAAAAACTGCTACTGTAGACGAACGCTTCAACCTAGAGGAAGAAAATTCGGTGAGCCAAGTGGGATTTTTGTCCTGATCATTACCACCAAGTATCATCAAGATTGGGTGAAAAAATATTTCCTGGTATTTCGGAAACTTGTTATTTCTTAGAAGCTTGGCAACCCCTCTCAATGAAAGTGCTTTTCCACAGTCTGTGCCTAGAGCTACTTGAAGAGCAAAAAACCATAGAGACAAAACTGCGAAGTTTTTTATTTTGTCAACTTTCAAAGAGCTACTACAAAGCATGTTGGATTTAGAGATCCAATTTCATCTATCTATATAGGAGAGAACAGAGGGAGACCTAAATATAAAACCTGCTACTGTAGACGAACGCTTCAACCTAGAAGAACAAAATTCGGTGAGCCAAGTGGGATTTGTGTCCTGATCATTACCGCCAAGTATCATCAAGATTGGGTGAAAAAATATTTGCTGGTATTTCGGAAACTCGTTATTTCTAAGAAGCTTGGCAACCCCTCTCAATGAAAGTGCTTTTCCACAGTCTGTGCCTAGAGCTAATTGAAGGGGAAACAAACCATAGAGACTAAACTGAGAACTCCTTTATTTTGTCAAGTTTCAAAGAGCTACAACAAACCATGTTGGATTTAGAGTTCCAAATTCATCTATCTATATAGGAGAGAACAGAGGGAAACCTAAATATAAAAACTGCTACTGTAGACGAACGCTTCAACCTGAAAAAACAAAGTTTGGTGAGCAAAGTGGGATTTATGTAATGATCATTACCACCAAGTATCATCATGATTGGGTGAAAAAATATTTGCTGGTATTTCGGAAAATCGTTATTTCTTAGAAGCTTGGCAACCCCTCTCAATGAAAGTGCTTTTCCACAGTCTGTGCCTGGGGCTACTTGAAGAGGAAACAAACCATAGAGACAAAACTGAGAACTCCTTTATTTTGTCAAGTATCAAAGAGCTACTAAAAACCATATTGCATTTAGAGTTCCAAATTCATCTATCTAGATAGGAGAGAACAGAGTGAAACCAAAAAATAAAAACTGCTAGTGGAAAAGAACGCTTCAACCTAGAAGAAGAAAAATTGGTGAGCCCAGTGGGATTTGTGTACTTGTCAGTACCACCACGTATCATCAAGATTGGTTGAAAAAATATTTGCTGGTATTTCGGAAACTCGTGATTTCTTAGAAGCTTGGCAACCCCTCTCAATGAAAGTGCTTTTCCACAGTCTGTGCCTAGAGCTTCTTGAAGGCGAAACAAACCATAGAGACTAAACTGAGAACTCCTTTATTTTGTCAAGTTTCAAAGAGCTACTACAAACCATGTTGGATTTAGAGTTCCAAATTCTTCTATCTATATAGGAGAGAACAGAGGGAAACCTAAATATAAAAACTGCTACTGTAGACGAACGCTTCAACCTAGAAAAACAAAATTTGGTGAGCCAAGTGGGATTTAAGTACTGATCCTTACCACCAAGTATCATCAATATTGGGTGAAAAAATATTTGCTGGTATTTCGGAAACTCGTTATTTCTTAGAAGCTTGGCAACCCATCTCAATGAAAGTGCTTTTCCACAGTCTGTGCCTAGGGCTACTTGAAGAGGAAACAAACCATAGAGACAAAACTGAGAACTCCTTTATTTTGTCAAGTATCGAAGAGCTACTAAAAACCATGTTGCATTTAGAGTTCCAAATTCATCTATCTATATAGGAGAGAACAGAGTGAAACCTAAAATAAAAACTGCTACTGTAAACGAACGCTTCAACCTAGAAGAACAAACATTGGTGAGCCAAGTGTGATTTGTGTACTTGTCAGTACCACCACGTATCATCACGATTGGTTGAAAAAATATCTGCTGGTATTTCGGAAACTCTTAATTTCTTGGAAGCTTGGCAACCCCTTTCAATGAAAGTGCTTTTCCCCAGTCTTTGCTTAGGGCTACTTGAAGAGGAAACAAACCATAGAGACAAAACGGAGAACTCCTTTATTTTGTCAAGTTACAAAGAGCTAATACAAACCATGTTGGATTTAGAGTTCCAAATTCATCTATGTATATAGGAGAGAACAGAGGGAAACCTAAATATAAAAACTGCTACTGTCGTCGAACGCTTCAACCTAGAAGAACAAAATTCGGTGAGCCAAGTGGGATTTGTGTCCTGATCATTACCACCAAGTATCATCAAGATTGGGTTTAAAAATATATCATGGTATTTCAGAACCTCGTTATTTCTTAGAAGCTTTGCAACCCCTCTCAATGAAAGTGCTTTTCCACAGTCTGTGCCTAGAGCTAATTGAAGAGGAAACACACCATAGAGACAAAACTGAGAACTCCTTTATTTTGTCAAGTTTCAAAGATCTACTACAAACCATGTTGGATTTAGTGTTCCAAATTCATCTATATATATAGGAGAGAATAGAGGGAAACCTAAATATAAAAACTGCTACTGTAGACGAACGCTTCAACCTAGAAAAACAAAATTTTGTGAGCCAATTGGGATTGATGTACTGATCATTACCACCAAGTATCATCAAGATTGGGTGAAAAAATATCTGCTGGTGTTTCGGAAACTCGTTATTTCTTAGAAGCTTGGCAACCCCTCTCAATGAAAGTGCTTTTCCACAGTCTTTGCTTAGGGCTACTTGAAGAGGAAGCAAACCATAGAGACAAAAATGAGAACTCCTTTATTTTATCAAGTTTCAAAGAGCTACTACAAACCATGTTGGATTTAGAGTTCCAAATTCATCTATCTATATAGGAGAGAACAGAGGCAAACCCAAATATAAAAACTGCTACTGTAGACGAACGCTTCAACCTAGAGGAAGAAAATTCGGTGAGCCAAGTGGGATTTGTGTCCTGATCATTACCACCAAGTATCATCACTTCTGGTTGAAAAAATATTTGCTGGTATTTCAGAAACTCGTTATTTCTTAGAACCTTGGCAACCCCTCTCAATGAAAGTGATTTTCCACAGTCTGTGCCTAGAGCTACTTGAAGAGGAAACAAACCATATAGACAAAACTGAGAACTACTTTTTTTTGTCAAGTTTCAAAAAGAGCTACTACAAACCATATTGGATTTAGAGTTCCAAATTCATCTATCTATATAGGAGAGAACAGAGTTAAACCTAAATATAAAAACTGCTACTGTAGACGAACGCTTCAACATAGAAGAACAAAATTAGGTGACGCAAGTGGGATTTTTGTACTGATTATTACCACTAATTATCATCAAGATTTGGTGAAAAAATATTTGCTGGTATTTCGGAAACTTGTAATTTCTTTGGAAGCTTGGCAAACCTTTTCAATGAAAGTGCTTTTCCACAGTCTTTGCTTAGGCCTACGTGAAGAGAAAACAAACCATAGAGACAAAACTGAGAATTACTTTTTTTTGTCAACGTTCAAAGTGCTACTACAAACCATGTTGGATTTAGAGTTCCAAATTCATGTATCTATATCGGAGAGAACAGAGGAACCTAAATATAAAAACTGCGACTGTAGACAAACGCTTCAACCTAGAAGAACAAAATTCGGTGAGCCAAGTGGGATTTGTGTCCTCATCATTACCACCAAGAATCATCAAGATTGGATGAAAAAATATTTCCTGGTATTTCGGAAACTTGTTATTTCTTAGAAGATTGGCAATCCCTCTCAATGAAAGTGCTTTTCCACAGTCTGTGCCTAGAGCTACTTGAAGAGGAAACAAACCATAGAGACAAAACTGAGAACTTTTTTATTTTGTCAAGTTTCAAATAGCTACTACAAACCATGTTGGATTTAGAGTTCCAAATTCATCTATCTATATAGGAGAGAAGAGAGGGAAACCTAATTATGAAAACTGCTACTGTAGATGAACGCTTCAACCTAGAAGAACAAAATTCGGTGAGCCAAGTGGGATGTGTGTCCTGATCATTACCGCGAAGTATCATCAAGATTTGGTGAAAAAATATTTGCTGGTATTTCGGAAACTCGTTATTTCTAAGAAGCTTTTCAACCCCTCTCAATGAAGTGCTTTTCCACAGTCTGTGCCTAGAGCTACTTTAAGAGGAAACAAACCATAGAGACAAAACTGAGAGCTCCTTTATTTTGTCAAGTATCAAAGAGCTACTAAAAACCATGTTGGATTTAGAGTTCCAAATTTATCTATCTATATAGGAGAGAACAGAGTGAAACCTAAAAATATAAACTGCTACTGTAAACGAACGCTTCAACCTTGAAGAACAAAAATTGGTGAGCCAAGTGGGATTTGTGTACTTGTCATTACCACCACGTATCATCAAGCTTGGGTGAAAAGATATTTGCTGGTATTTCGAAAACTCGTAATTTCTTTGGAAGCTTGGCAACCCTTTTCAATGAAAGTGCTTTTCCACAGTCTTTGCTTAGGGCTATGTGAAGAGGAAACAAACCATAGAGACAAAACTGAGAACTACTTTTTTTTGTCAAGTTTCAAAGAGCTACTACAAACCATGTTGGATTTATAGTTCCAAATTCATCTATCAATATAGGAGAGAACAGAGGAAAACCTAAATATGAAAACTGCTACTATAGATGAACGATTCAACCTAGAAGAAGAAAATTCGGTGAGCCAAGTGGGATTTGTATCCTGATCATTACCACAAAGTGTCATCACGATTGGGTGAAAAAGTATTTCCTGGTATTTCGGAAACATGTTATTTATTAGAAACTTGGGAACCCCTCTCAATGAAAGTGCTTTTCCACAGTCTGTGCCTAGAGCTACTTGAAGAGGAAACAAACCATAGAGACAAAACTGAGAACTTTTTATTTTGTCAAGTTTCAAAGAGCTACTACAAACCATGTTGGATTTAGAGATCCAAATTCATCTATCTATATAGAAGAGAACAGAGGGAAACCTAAATATAAAAACTGCTACTGTAGACGAACGCTTCAACCTAGAAGAACAAAATTCGGTGAGCCAAGTGCGATTTGTGTACTGATCATTACCACCAAGTATCATCAAGATTGGGTGAAAAAATACTTGCTGGTATTTCGGAAACTCGTTAATTCTTAGAAGATTGGCAACCCATCTCAATGAAAGTGCTTTTCCACAGTCTGTGCTAGGGCTAATTCAAGAGGAAACAAACACTAGAGACAAAATTGAGAACTATTTTATTTTGTCAAGTTTCAAAGAGCTACTACAAACCATGTTGGATTTAGAGTTCCAAATTCATCTATCTATATAGGAGAGAACAGAGTGAAACCTAAAAATAAAAACTGCTACTGTAAACGAAGGCTTCAACCTAGAAGAACAAAAATTGGTGAGCAAAGTGGGATTTGTGTGCTTGTCATTGCCTCCAAGTATCATCATGTTTGGGTGAAAAAATATTTGCTGGTATTTCAGAAACTCGTAATTTCTTGGAAGCTTGGCAACCCCTCTCAATGAAAGTGCTTTTCCACAGTCTGTGCCTAGATATACTTGAAGAGGAAACAAACCATAGAGACAAAAGAGAGAACTCCTTTATTTTGTCAAGTTTCAAAGAGCTACTACAAACCATGTTGGATTTAGAGTTCCAGATTTATCTATCTATATAGAAGAGAACACAAGGAAACCTAAATATAAAAACTGCTAATGTAGATGAACGCTTCAACCTAGAAGAACAAAATTTGGTGAGCCAAGTGGGATTTGTGTACTGATTATGACCACCAAGTATCATCAAGATTGGTTGAAAAAATATTTGCTGGTATTTCTGAAACTCGTTATTTCTTCGAAGCTTAGCAACCCCTCTCAATGAAAGTGGTTTTCCACAGTCTGTACCTAGGGCTACTTGAAGAAAAAACAAACCATAGAGACAAAACTGAGAACGCCTTTCTTTTACCAAGTATCAAAGAGCTACTAAAAACCATGTTGGCTTTAGAGTTCCCAATGCATCTATCTATATAGCAGAGAACACAGGAAAACCTAAATATAAAAACTGCTACTGTAGACGAACGCTTCAACCTAGAAGAACAAAATTCGGTGAGCAAAGTGGGATTTGTGTCCTAATCATTACCACCAAGTATCATCAAGTTTGGGTGAAAAAATATTTCCTGGTCTTTCCGAAACTCGTTAATTCTTAGAAGCTTGGCAAACCCTCTCAATTAAAGTGCTTTTTCACAGTCTATGCCTAGGTCTGATTGAAGAGAAACAAACCAGAAAGACAAAATTGAGAACTACTTTATTTTGTCAAGTTTCAAAGAGCTACTACAAACCCTGTTGGATTTAGAGTTCCAAATTCATATATCTATATAGGAGAGAACAGAGTAAAACCTAAAAATAAAAACTGCTACTGTAAACGAACGCTTCAACCTAAAAGAACAAAAATTGGTGAGCCAAGTGGGATTTGTGTACTTATCATTACCACCACATATCATCAAGATGGGGTGAAAAAATATTTGCTGGTATTTCGGAAACTCGTAATTTCTTGGAAGCATGTCAACCCCTTTCAATGAAATTGATTTTCCACAGTCTCCGCTTAGGGCTCCTTGAAGAGGAAACAAACCATAGAGACAAAACTGAGACCTACTTTTTTTTGTCAAGTTTCAAAGAACTACTACAAACCATGTTGGATTTTGAGTTCCAAAATCATCTATCTATATAGGAGAGAACAGAGGGAAACCTAAATTTAAAAACTGCTACTGTAGACAAACGCTTCAACCTAGAAGAACAAAATTCGGTGAGCCAAGTGGAATTTGTGTCCTGATCATTACCACCATGTATCATCAAGATTGGGTGAAAAAATTTTGATGGTATTTCAGAAACTCGTTATTTCTTAGAAGCTTGGCAAACCCTCTCAATGAAAGTGCTTTTCCACAGTCTGTGCCTAGAGCTTCTTGAAGAGGAAAAAAAACATAGAGACAAAACTGAGAACTTTTTTATTTTGTCAAGTTTTAAAGAGCTACTACAAACCATGTTGGATTTAGAGTTCCAAATTCATCTATCTATATAGGAGAGAACAGAGGGAAATCTAAATATGAAAACAGCTACTGTAGACGAATGCTTCAACCTAGAAGAACAAAATTCGGTGAGCCAAGTGGGATTTGTGTCCTGATCATTACCGCCAAGTATCATCAAGATTGGGTGAAAAAATATTTGCTGGTATTTCTGAAACACGTAATTTCTTGGAAGCTTGGCAACCCCTTTCAATGAAAGTGCTTTTCCACAGTCTTTGCTTAGGGCTACTTGAAGAGGAAACAAACCATAGAGACAAAACTGAGAACTACTTTTTTTTGTCAAGTTTCAAAAAGAGCTACTACAAACCGTGTTGGATTTATAGTTCCAAATTCATCTATCTATGTAGGAGAGAACAGAGGGAAACCTAAATATAAAAACTGCTACTGTAGACTAACGCTTCAACAGAGAAGAAGAAAATTTGGTGAGCCAAGTGGGATTTGTGTACTGATTATTACCACTAATTATCATCAAGATTTGGTGAAAAAATATTTGCTGGTATTTCGGAAACTCGTAATATCTTTGGAAGCTTGGCATCCCCTTTCAATGAAAGTGCTTTTCCACAGTCTTTGCTTAGGGCTACTTGAAGAGGAAACAAACCATAGAGACAAAACTGAGAACTACTTTTTTTTGTCAAGTTTCAAAGAGCTAGTACAAACCATGTTGGATTTAGAGTTCCAAATTCATCTATCTATATAGGAGAGAACAGAGGAAAACCTAAATATAAAAACTGCGACTGTAGACAATCGCTTCAACCTAGAAGAACAAAATTCGGTGAGCCAAGTGGGATTTGTGTCCTCATCATTACCACCAAGAATCATCCAGATTGGATGAAAAAATATTTCCTGGTATTTCGGAAACTTGTTATTTCTTAGAAGCTTGGCAATCCCTCTCAATGAAAGTGCTTTTCCACAGTCTGTGCCTAGATCTACTTGAAGAGGAAAAAAACCATAGAGACAAAACTGAGAACTTTTTTATTTTGTCAAGTTTTAAAGAGCTACTACAAACCATGTTGGATTTAGAGTTCCAAATTCATCTATCTATATAGGAGAGAACAGAGGGAAATCTAAATATGAAAACAGCTACTGTAGACGAATGCTTCAACCTAGAAGAACAAAATTCGGTGAGCCAAGTGGGATTTGTGTCCTGATCATTACCGCCAAGTATCATCAAGATTGGGTGAAAAAATATTTGCTTGTATTTCGGAAACACGTAATTTCTTGGAATCTTGGCAACCCCTTTCAATGATAGTGCTTTACCACAGTCTTTGCTTAGGGCTACTTGAAGAGGAAACAAACATAGAGACAAAACTGAGAACTACTTTTTTTTGTCAAGTTTCAAAAAGAGCTACTACAAACCATGTTGGATTTAGAGTTCCAAATTCATATATCTATATAGGAGAGAACAGAGGAAAACCTAAATATGAAAACTGCTACTGTAGATGAACGCTTCAACCTAAAAGAAGAAAATTCGGTGAGCCAAGTGGGATTTGTATCCTGATCATTACCACAAAGTATCATCAAGATTGGGTGAAAAAATATTTCCTGGTATTTCGGAAACATGTTATTTATTAGAAACTTGGGAACCCCTCTGAATGAAAGTGCTTTTTTACAGTCTGTGCCTAGAGCTACTTGAAGAGGAAAAAAACCATAGAGACAAAACTGAGAACTTTTTATTTTGTCAATTTTCAAAGAGCTACTACAAACCATGTTGGATTTAGAGTTCCAAATTCATCTATCTATATAGGAGAGAACAGAGGATAACCTAAATACGAAAACTGTTACTGTAGATGAACGCTTCAACCTAGAAGAAGAAAATTCGGTGAGCCAAGTTGGATTTGTGTCCTGATCATTACCACCACGTATCATCAACATTGGGTGAAAAAGTATTTACAGGTATTTCGGAAACTCGTTATTTCTTAGAAGCTTGGCAACCCCTCTCAATCAAAGTGCTTTTCCACAGTCTGTGCCTAGAGCTACTTGAAGAGGAAACAAACCATAGATACAAAACGGAGAACTCCTTTATTTTGTCAAATTTCAAAGAGCTAATACAAACCATGTTGGATTTAGAGTTCCAAACTCATATATCAATATAGGAGAGAACAGAGGGAAACATAAATATAAAAACTGCAACTGTAGACGAACGCTTCAACAAGAAGAACAAAATTCGGTGAGCCAAGTGGGATTTGTGTCCTGATCTTTACCACCATGAATCATCAAGTTTGGGTGAAAAAATATTTGCTGGTATTTCGGAAACTCGTTAATTCTTAGAAGCTTGGCAACCCATCTCAATGAAAGTGCTTTTGCACAGTCTGCGCCTAGGGCTAATTGAAGAGGAAACAAACCATAGAGGCAAAATTGAGAACTACTTTATTTTGTCAACTTGCAAAGAGCTACTACAAACCATGTTGGATTTAGAGTTCCAAATTCATCTATCTATATAGGAGAGAACAGAGTGAAACCTAAAAATAAAAACTGCTACTGTAATCGAAAACTTCAACCTAGAAGAACAGAAATTGGTGAGCCAAGTGGGATTTGTGTACTTGTCATTACCACCACGTATCATCAAGTTTGGTTGAAAAAATATTTGCTGGTATTTCGGAAACTGGTAATTTCTTGGAAGCTTGGCAAGCCCTTTCAATGAAAGTGCTTTTCCACAGTCTCTGCTTAGGGCTACTTGAAGAGGAAACAAACCATAGAGACAAAAATTAGAACTACTTTATTTTCAAGTTTCAAAGATCTACTACAAACCATGTTGGATTTAGAGTTCCAAATTCATCTATCTATATAGGAGAGAAGAGAGTGAAACCTAAAAATAAAAACTGCTACTGTAGACAAACGCCTCAACCTAGAAGAACAAAAATTGGTGAGCCAAGTGGGATTTGTGTACTTATCATTAACACCACGTATCATCAAGATTGGGTGAAAAAATATTTCCTGGTCTTTCGGAAACTCGTTATTTCTTAGAAGCTTGGCAACCCCTCTAAATGAAAGTTCTTTTCCACAGTCTGTGCCTAGAGCTACTTGAAGAAGAAACAAACCATAGAGGCAAAACTGAGAACTCCTTTATTTTGTCAAGTTTCAAAGAGCTACTGCAAACCATGTGGGATTTAGAGTTCCAAATTCGTCTATCTATATAGGAGACAACAGAGTGAAACCTAAATATAAAAACTGCTACTGTAGACGAACACTTCAACCTAGAAGAACAAAATTCGGTGAGCCAAGTGGGATTTGTGTACTGATTATGACCACCAAGTATCATCAAGATTGGGTGAAAAAATATTTGCTGGTATTTCGGAAACTCGTTATTTCTTAGAAGCTTGGCAACCCCTCTCAATGAAAATGCTTTTACACAGTCTGTGCCTAGGGCTACTTGAAGAGGAAACAAACCATAGAGGCAAAACTGAGAACTCCTTTATTTTGTCAAGTTTCAAAGAGCTACTGCAAACCATGTGGGACTTAGAGTTCCAAATTCATCTATCTATAAAGGAGAGAACAGAGGGAAACCTAAATATAAAAACTGTTACTCTAGACAAACGCTTCAACCTAGAAGAACAAAATTTGGTGAGCCAAGTGAGTTTTGTGTACTGATTATGACCACCAAGTATCATCAAGATTGGGTGAAAAAATATTTGCTGGTATTTCGGAAACTCATTATTTCTTAGAAGCTTGGCAACCCCTCTCAATGAAAGTGCTTTTCCACAGTCTGTGCCTAGGGCTACTTGAAGATTAAACAAACCATAGAGACAAAACCGAGAACTGCTTTATTTTGTCAAGTATCAAAGAGCTACTACAAACCATGTTGGATTTAGAGTTCCAAATTCATCTATCTATATAGGTGAGAACAGAGGGAAACCTAAATATAAAATCTGCTACTGTAGACGAACGCTTCAACCTAGAAGAACAAAATTCGGTGAGCCAAGTGGGATTTGTTTACTGATCATTACCACCAAGTATCATCAAGATTGGGTGAAGAAATATTTGCTGGTATTTCGGAAACTCGTTAATTCTTGGAAGCTTGGCAACCCATCTGAATGAAAGTGCTTTACCACAGTCTGTGCCTAGGGGTAATTGAAGAGGAAACAAACCATAGAGATAAAAATGAGAACTACTTTATTTTGTCAAGTTTCAAAGAGCTACTACAAACCATGTTGGATTTAGAGTTCCAAATTCAACTATCTATATAGGAGAGAACAGAGTGAAACCTAAAAATAAAAACTGCTACTGTAAACGAAGGCTTCAACCTATAAGAACAAAACTTGGTGAGCCATGTGGCATTTGTGTACTTTTCAATACCACCACGTATCATCCAGATCGGGTGAAAAAATATTTGCTGGTATTTCGGAAACTCGTAATTTCTTGGAAGCTTGGCAACGTCTTTCAATGACAGTGCTTTTCCACAGTCTCTGCTTAGGGCTACTTGAAGAGGAAACAAACCATAGAGACAAAACTGAGAACTACTATTTTGTCAAGTTTCAAAGAGCTACTACAAACCATGTTGGATTTAGAGTTCCAAATTCATCTATCTATATAGGAGAGAACAGAGGGAAACCTAAATATATAAACTGCCACTGTAGAAGAATGTTTCAATCTAGAAGAACAAAATTCGGTGAGCCAAGTGAGATTTGTGTACTGATCATTACCCCCAAGTATCATCAAGATTGGGTGAAAAAATATTTGCTGGTATTTTGGAAACTCGTTAATTCTTAGAAGCTTGGCAAGCCATCTCAATGAAAGTGCTTTTCCACAGTCTGTGCCTAGGGCTAATTGAAGAGGAAACAAAACATAGAGAAAAATTGAGAACTACTTTATTTTTTCAAGTTTCAAAGAGCTACTACAAACCATGTTGGATTTAGAGTTCCAAATTCATCTATCTATATGGGAGAGAACAGAATGAAACCTAAAAATAAAAACTGCTACTGTAAACGAAGGCTTCAACCTAGAAGAACAAAAATTGGTGAGCAAAGTGGGATTTGTGTACTTGTCATTACCACCACGTATCATCAAGATTGGTTGAAAAAATATTTGCTGGTATTTCCTAAACTCGTAATTTCTTGGAAGCTTGGCAAACCCTTTCAATGAAAGTGCTTTTCCACAGTCTTTGCTTAGGGCTACATTAAGAGGAAACAAACCATAGAGACAAAACTGAGAACTACTTTTTTTGTCAAGTTTCAAAGAGCTACTCAAACGATGTTGGATTTAGAGTTCCAAATTCATCTATCTATATAGGAGAGAACAGAGGAAAACCTAAATATAAAAACTGCTACTGTAGACAAACGCTTAACTTAGAAGAACAAAATTCGGTGAGCCAAGTTGGATTTGTGTCCTGATCATTACCACCAAGTATCATCAAGATTGGGTGAAAAAGTATTTCCTGGTATTTCGGAAACTCGTTATTTCTTAGAAGCTTGGCAACCCCTCGCAATCAAAGTGTTTTTCCACAGTCTGTGCCTAGAGCTACTTGAAGAGGAAACAAACCATAGAGACAAAACTAAGAACTCCTTTATTTTGTCAAGTTTCAAAGAGCTACTACAAACCATGTTGGAATTAGAGTTCCAAATGCATCTATCTATATAGGAGAGAACAGAGTGAAACCTAAAAATAAAAAATGCTGCTGTAAACGAACGCTTCAAACTAGAAGAACAAAAATTGGTGAGCCAAGTGGGATTTGTGTACTGATCATTACCACCAAGTATCATCAAGATTGGGTGAAAAAATATTTTCTGGCATTTCGGAAACTCGTTATTTCTTAGAAGCTTGGCGACCCCTCTCAATGAAAGTGGTTTTCCACAGTCTGTGCCTAGGGCTACTTGAAGAGGAAACAATCCATAGAGACAAAACTGAGAACTCTTTTGTTTTGTCAAGTTTCAAAGAGCTACTACAAACCATGTTGGATTTAGAGTTCCAAATTCATCTATCTATATAGGAGAGAACAGAGGGAAATCTAAATATGAAAACAGCTACTGTAGACGAATGCTTCAACCTAGAAGAACAAAATTCGGTGAGCCAAGTGGGATTTGTGTCCTGATCATTACCGCCAAGTATCATCAAGATTGGGTGAAAAAATATTTGCTTGTATTTCGGAAACACGTAATTTCTTGGAATCTTGGCAACCCCTTTCAATGAAAGTGCTTTTCCACAGTCTTTGCTTAGGGCAACTTGAAGAGGAAACAAACCATAGAGACAAAACTGAGAACTACATTTTTTTGTCAAGTTTCAAAAAGAGCTACTACAAACCATGTTGGATTTAGAGTTCCAAATTCATATATCTATATAGGAGAGAACAGAGGAAAACCTAAATATGAAAACTGCTACTGTAGATGAACGCTTCAACCCAGAAGAAGAAAATTCGGTGAGCCAAGTGGGATTTGTATCCTGATCATTACCACAAAGTATCATCAAGATTGGGTGAAAAAATATTTCCTGGTATTTCGGAAACATGTTATTTATTAGAAACTTGGGAACCCCTCTCAATGAAAGTGCTTTTCCACAGTCTGTGCCTAGAGCTACTTGAAGAGGAAACAAACCATAGAGACAAAACTGAGAACTTTTTATTTTGTCAATTTTCAAAGAGCTACTACAAACTATGTTGGATTTAGAGTTCCAAATTCATCTATCTATATAGGAGAGAACAGAGGATAACCTAAATATGAAAACTGTTACTGTAGATGAACGCTTCAACCTAGAAGAAGAAAATTCGGTGAGCCAAGTTGGATTTGTGTCCTGATCATTACCACCACGTATCATCAAGTTTGGGTGAAAAAGTATTTACTGGTATTTCGGAAACTCGTTATTTCTTAGAAGCTTGGCAACCCCTCTCAATCAAAGTGCTTTTCCACAGTCTGTGCCTAGAGCTACTTGAAGAGGAAACAAACCATAGATACAAAACGGAGAACTCCTTTATTTTGTCAAATTTCAAAGAGCTAATACAAACCATGTTGGATTTAGAGTTCCAAACTCATATATCAATATAGGAGAGAACAGAGGGAAACATAAATATAAAAACTGCTACTGTAGACGAACGCTTCAACAAGAAGAACAAAATTCGGTGAGCCAAGTGGGATTTGTGTCCTGATCTTTACCACCATGAATCATCAAAATTGGGTGAAAAAATATTTGCTGGTATTTCGGAAACTTGTTATTTCTTAGAAGCTTGGCAACCCCTCTCAATGAAAGTGCTTTTCCACAGTCTCTGCATAGGGCTACTTGAAGAGGAAACAAACCATAGAGACAAAAATTAGAACTACTTTCTTTTGGCAAGTTTCAAAGAGCTACTACAAACCATGTTGGATTTAGTGTTCCAAATTCATCTATCTATAAAGGAGAGAAGAGAGTGAAACCTAAAAATAAAAACTGCTACTGTAGACAAACGCCTCAACCTAGAAGAACAAAATTTGGTGAGCCAAGTGGGATTTGTGTACTAATCATTAACACCACGTATCATCAAGATTGGGTGAAAAAATATTTCCTGGTCTTTCGGAAACTCGTTATTTCTTAGAAGCTTGGCAACCCCTCTAAATGAAAGTTCTTTTCCACAGTCTGTGCCTAGAGCTACTTGAAGAAGAAACAAACCATAGAGGCAAAACTGAGAACTCCTTTATTTTGTCAAGTTTCAAAGAGCTACTGCAAACCATGTGGGATTTAGAGTTCCAAATTCGTCTATCTATATAGGAGACAACAGAGTGAAACCTAAATATAAAAACTGCTACTGTAGACGAACGCTTCAACCTAGAAGAACAAAATTCGGTGAGCCAAGTGGGATTTGTGTACTGATTATGACCACCAAGTATCATCAAGATTGGGTGAAAAAATATTTGCTGGTATTTCGGAAACTCTTTATTACTTAGAAGCTTGGCAACCCCTCTCAATGAAAATGCTTTTACACAGTCTGTGCCTAGGGCTACTTGAAGAGGAAACAAACCATAGAGGCAAAACTGAGAACTCCTTTATTTTGTCAAGTTTCAAAGAGCTACTGCAAACCATGTGGGATTTAGAGTTCCAAATTCATCTATCTATAAAGGAGAGAACAGAGGGAAACCAAAATATAAAAACTGTTACTCTAGACAAATGCTTCAACCTAGAAGAACAAAATTTGGTGAGCCAAGTGAGTTTTGTGTACTGATTATGACCACCAAGTATCATCAAGATTGGGTGAAAAAATATTTGCTGGTATTTCGGAAACTCGTTATTTCTTAGAAGCTTGGCAACCCCTCTCAATGAAAATGCTTTTACACAGTCTGTGCCTAGAGCTACTTGAATAGGAAACAAACCATAGAGACAAAACCAAAAACTGCTTTATTTTGTCAAGTATCAATGAGCTACTAAAAACCATCATGGATTTAGAGTTCCAAATGCATCTATCTATATAGGAGAGAACAGAGTGAAACATAAAAATAAAAACTGCTACTGTAAACGAACGCATCAACCTAGAAGAACAAAAATTGGTGAGCCAAGTGGGATTTGTGTACTTGTCATTACCACCACGTATCATCAAGTTTGGTTGAAAAAATATTTGCTGGTATTTCAGAAACTCGTAATTTCTTGGAAGCTTGGCAATCCCTCTCAATGAAAATGCTTTTCCACAGTCTGTGCCTAGGGCTAATTGAAGAGGAAACAAACCATAGAGACAAAAATGAGAACTACTTTATTTTGTCAAGTTTCAAAGAGCTACTGCAAACCATGTGGGATTTAGAGTTCCAAATTCGTCTATCTATATAGGAGACAACAGAGTGAAACCTAAATATAAAAACTGCTACTGTAGACCAACGCTTCAACCTAGAAGAACAAAATTCGGTGAGCCAAGTGGGATTTGTGTACTCATCATTAACACCACGTATCATCAAGATTGGTTGAAAAAATATTTGCTGGTATTTCCTAAACTCGTAATTTCTTGGAAGTTTGGCAAACCCTTTCAATGAAAGTGCTTTTCCACAGTCTTTCTTTAGAGCTACTTGAAGAAGAAATAAACCATAGAGACAAAACTGAGAACTACTTTTTTGTCAAGTTTCAAAGAGCTACTCAACCATGTTGGATTTAGAGTTCCAAATTCATCTATCTATATAGGAGAGAACAGAGGAAAACCTAAATATAAAAACTGCTACTGTAGACAAACCCTTCAACCTAGAATAACAAAATTCGGTGAGCCAAGTTGGATTTGTGTCCTGATCATTACCACCAAGTATCATCAAGATTGGGTGAAAAAGTATTTCCTGGAATTTCAGAAACTCGTTGTTTCTTAGAAGCTTGGCAAACCCTCTCAATCAATGTGCTTTTCCACAGTCTGTGCCTAGAGCTACTTGAAGAGGAAACAAACCATAGATACAAAATGGAGAACTCCTTTATTTTATCAAATTTCAAAGAGCTAATACAAACCATGTTGGATTTATTGTTCCAAATTCATATATCAATATAGGAGAGAACAGAGGGAAACCTAAATATAAAAACTGCTACTGTAGACGAATGCTTCAACCTAGAACAACAAAATTCGGTGAGCCAAGTGGGACTTGTGTCCTGATCATTACCACCAAGAATCATCAAGATTGGGTGAAAAAATATTTGCTGGTATTTCGGAAACTCGTTATTTCTTAGAAGCTTGGCAACCCCTCTCAATGAAAGTGCTTTTGCAGAGTCTGTGCCTAGAGCTACTTGAAGAGGAAACAAACCATAGAGACAAAACAGAGAACTCCTTTATTTTGTCAAGTTTCAAAGAGCTACTACAAACCATGTTGGATTTAGAGTTCCAAATTTATCTATCTATATAGGTGAGAACAGAGGGAAACCTAAATATAAAATCTGCTACTGTAGACGAACGCTTCAACCTAGAAGAACAAAATTCGGTGAGCCAAGTGGGATTTGTTTACTGATCATTACCACCAAGTATCATCAAGATTGGGTGAAGAAATATTTGCTGGTATTTCGGAAACTCGTTAATTCTTAGAAGCTTGGCAACCCATCTCAATGAAAGTGCTTTACCACAGTCTGTGCCTAGGGCTAATTGAAGAGGAAACAAACCATAGAGACAAAAATGAGAACTACTTTATTTTGTCAAGTTTCAAAGAGCTACTACAAACCATGTTGGATTTAGAGTTCCAAATTCATCTATCTATATAGGAGAGAACAGAGTGAAACCTAAAAATAAAAACTGCTACTGTAAACGAAGGCTTCAACCTAGAAGAACAAAACTTGGTGAGCCATGTGGGATTTGTGTATTTTCAATACCACCACGTATCATCCAGATCGGGTAAAAAAATATTTGCTGGTATTTCGGAAACTCGTAATTTCTTGGAAGCTTGGCAACGTCTTTCAATGAAAGTGCTTTTCCACAGTCTCTGCTTAGGGCTACTTGAAGAGGAAACAAACGATAGAGACAAAACTGAGAACTACTATTTTGTCAAGTTTCAAAGAGCTACTACAAACCATGTTGGATTTAGAGTTCCAAATTCATCTATCTATATAGGAGAGAACAGAGGCAAACCTAAAAATATAAACTGCTACTGTAAACGAACGCTTCAACCAAGAAGAGCAAAATTTGGTAAGCCAAGTGGGATTTGTGTACTGATCATTACCACCACATATTATCAAGATTGGGTGAAAAAATATTTGCTGGTATTTCGAAAACTCGTTATTTCTTAGAAGCTTGGCAACCCCTCTCATTGAAAGTGCTTTTCCCCCGTCTGTGCCGATGGCTACTTGAAGAGGAAACAAACCATAGAGACAAAACTGAGAACTCCTTTATTTTGTCAAGTTTCAAAGAGCTAGTACAAACCATGTTGGATTTAGAGGTCCAAATTCATCTATCTATATAGGAGAGAACAGAGGGAAACCTAAATATAAAAACTGCTACTGTAGACGAACGCTTCAACATAGAAGAACAAAATTCGGTGAGCCAATTGGGATTTCTGTCCTGATTCATTACCGCCAAGTATCATCAAGATTGGGTGAAAAAATATTTGCTGGTATTTTGGAAACTCTTTAATTCTTAGAAGCTTGGCCACCCCTCTCAATGAAAGTGCTTTTCCACAGTCTGTGCCTAGAACTACTTTAAGAGGAAACAAACCATAGAGACAAAAATGAGAGCTTCTTTATTTTATCAAGTTTCCAACAGCTAATTAAAACCATGTTGGATTTAGAATTCCAAATTCATCTATCTATATAGGAGAGAACAGAGGGAAACCGAAATATAAAAACTGCTACTGTAGACGAACGCTTTAACCTGGAAGAACAAAATTTACTTAGCCAAGTGGGATTTGTGTACTGATCATTACCACCACGTGTCATCAAGATTGGGTGAAAAAATATTTGCTGGTATTTCAGAAACTCGTTATTTCTTAGAAGCTTGGCAACCCCTCTCAAATGAAAAGTGCTTTTCCACAGTCTTTGCCTAGGGCTATTTTAAGAGGAAACAGACCATAGAGACAAAACTGAGAACTCCTTTATTTTGTCAAGTTTCAAAGAGCTACTACAAACCATGTTGGATTTAGAGTTCCAAATTCATCTATCTATATAGGAGAGAACAGATTGAAACCTAAATATAAAAACTGCCACTGTAGAAGAATGTTTCAATCTAGAAGAACAAAATTCGGTGAGCCAAGTGAGATTTGTGTACTGGTCATTACCCCCAAGTATCATCAAGATTGGGTGAAAAAATATTTGCTGGTATTTTGGAAACTCGTTAATTCTTAGAAGCTTGGCAAGCCATCTCAATGAAAGTGCTTTTCCACAGTCTGTGCCTAGGGCTAATTGAAGAGGAAACAAAACATAGAGAAAAATTGAGAACTACTTTATTTTTTCAAGTTTCAAAGAGCTACTACAAACCATGTTGGATTTAGAGTTCCAAATTCATCTATCTATATGGGAGAGAACAGAATGAAACCTAAAAATAAAAACTGCTACTGTAAACGAAGGCTTCAACCTAGAAGAACAAAATTCGGTGAGCCAAGTGGGATTTGTTTACTGATCATTACCACCAAGTATCATCAAGATTGGGTGAAGAAATATTTGCTGGTATTTCGGAAACTCGTTAATTCTTAGAAGCTTGGCAACCCATCTCAATGAAAGTGCTTTACCACAGTCTGTGCCTAGGGCTAATTAGGAAACAAACCATAGAGACAAAAATGAGAACTACTTTATTTTGTCAAGTTTCAAAGAGCTACTACAAACCATGTTGGATTTAGAGTTCCAAATTCATCTATCTATATAGGAGAGAACAGAGTGAAACCTAAAAATAAAAACTGCTACTGTAAACGAAGGCTTCAACCTAGAAGAACAAAACTTGGTGAGCCATGTGGGATTTGTGTATTTTCAATACCACCACGTATCATCCAGATCGGGTAAAAAAATATTTGCTGGTATTTCGGAAACTCGTAATTTCTTGGAAGCTTGGCAACGTCTTTCAATAAAAGTGCTTTTCCACAGTCTCTGCTTAGGGCTACTTGAAGAGGAAACAAACGATAGAGACAAAAACTGAGAACTACTATTTTGTCAAGTTTTCAAAGAGCTACTACAAACCATGTTGGATTTAGAGTTCCAAATTCATCTATCTATATAGGAGAGAACAGAGGCAAACCTAAAAATATAAACTGCTACTGTAAACGAACGCTTCAACCAAGAAGAGCAAAATTTGGTAAGCCAAGTGGGATTTTGTGTACTGATCATTACCACCACATATTATCAAGATTGGGTGAAAAAATATTTGCTGGTATTTCGAAAACTCGTTATTTCTTAGAAGCTTGGCAACCCCTCTCATTGAAAGTGCTTTTCCCCCGTCTGTGCCGATGGCTACTTGAAGAGGAAAACAAACCATAGAGACAAAACTGAGAACTCCTTTATTTTGTCAAGTTTCAAAGAGCTAGTACAAACCATGTTGGATTTAGAGGTCCAAATTCATCTATCTATATAGGAGAGAACAGAGGGAAACCTAAATATAAAAACTGCTACTGTAGACGAACGCTTCAACATAGAAGAACAAAATTCGGTGAGCCAATTGGGATTTCTGTCCTGATCATTACCGCCAAGTATCATCAAGATTGGGTGAAAAAATATTTGCTGGTATTTTGGAAACTCTTTAATTCTTAGAAGCTTGGCCACCCCTCTCAATGAAAGTGCTTTTCCACAGTCTGTGCCTAGAACTACTTTAAGAGGAAACAAACCATAGAGACAAAAATGAGAGCTTCTTTATTTTATCAAGTTTCCAACAGCTAATTAAAACCATGTTGGATTTAGAATTCCAAATTCATCTATCTATATAGGAGAGAACAAGAGGAAACCGAAATATAAAAAACTGCTACTGTAGACGAACGCTTTAACCTGGAAGAACAAAATTTACTTAGCCAAGTGGGATTTGTGTACTGATCATTACCACCACGTGTCATCAAGATTGGGTGAAAAAATATTTGCTGGTATTTCAGAAACTCGTTATTTCTTAGAAGCTTGGCAACCCCTCTCAATGAAAGTGCTTTTCCACAGTCTTTGCCTAGGGCTATTTTAAGAGGAAACAGACCATAGAGACAAAACTGAGAACTCCTTTATTTTGTCAAGTTTCAAAGAGCTACTACAAACCATGTTGGATTTAGAGTTCCAAATTCATCTATCTATATAGGAGAGAACAGATTGAAACCTAAATATAAAAACTGCCACTGTAGAAGAATGTTTCCAATCTAGAAGAACAAAATTCGGTGAGCCAAGTGAGATTTGTGTACTGGTCATTACCCCCAAGTATCATCAAGATTGGGTGAAAAATATTTGCTGGTATTTTGGAAACTCGTTAATTCTTAGAAGCTTGGCAAGCCATCTCAATGAAAGTGCTTTTCCACAGTCTGTGCCTAGGGCTAATTGAAGAGGAAACAAAACATAGAGAAAAATTGAGAACTACTTTATTTTTTCAAGTTTCAAAGAGCTACTACAAACCATGTTGGATTTAGAGTTCCAAATTCATCTATCTATATGGGAGAGAACAGAATGAAACCTAAAAATAAAAACTGCTACTGTAAACGAAGGCTTCAACCTAGAAGAACAAAAATTGGTGAGCAAAGTGGGATTTGTGTACTTGTCATTACCACCACGTATCATCAAGATTGGTTGAAAAAATATTTGCTGGTATTTCCTAAACTCGTAATTTCTTGGAAGCTTGGCAAACCCTTTCAATGAAAGTGCTTTTCCACAGTCTTTGCTTAGGGCTACTTTAAGAGGAAACAAACCATAGAGACAAAACTGAGAACTACTTTTTTTTGTCAAGTTTCAAAGAGCTACTCAAACGATGTTGGATTTAGAGTTCCAAATTCATCTATCTATATAGGAGAGAACAGAGGAAAACCTAAATATAAAAACTGCTACTGTAGACAAACGCTTAACTTAGAAGAACAAAATTCGGTGAGCCAAGTTGGATTTGTGTCCTGATCATTACCACCAAGTATCATCAAGATTGGGTGAAAAAAGTATTTCTGGTATTTCGGAAACTCGTTATTTCTTAGAAGCTTGGCAACCCCTCTCAATCAAAGTGTTTTTCCACAGTCTGTGCCTAGAGCTACTTGAAGAGGAAACAAACCATAGAGACAAAACTGAGAACTCCTTTATTTTGTCAAGTTTCAAAGAGCTACTACAAACCATGTTGGAATTAGAGTTCCAAATGCATCTATCTATATAGGAGAGAACAGAGTGACACCTAAAAATAAAAAATGCTGCTGTAAACGAACGCTTCAAACTAGAAGAACAAAAATTGGTGAGCCAAAGTGGGATTTGTGTACGTGTCATTACCATCACGTATCATCAAGTTTTGTTGAAAAAATATTTGCTGGTATTTCGTAAACTCGTAATTTCTTGGAAGCTTGGCAAGCCCCTTTCAATGAAAGTGCTTTTCCACAGTCTCTGCTTAGGGCTACTTGAAGAGGAAACAAACCATAGAGACAAAATGAGAACTACTTATTTGGTCAAGATTCAAAGAGCTACTACAATCCATCTTGGATTTAGAGTTCCAAATTCATCTATCTATATAGGAGAGAACAGAGGGAAACCTAAATATAAAAACTGCTACTGTAGACGAACGCTTCAACCTAGAAGAACAAAATTCGGTGAGCCAAGTGATATTTGTGTCCTGATCATTACCACCAAGTATCATCAAGATTGGGTGAAAAAATATTTCCTGGTCTTTCGGAAACTCGTTATTTCTTAGAATCTTGGCAACCCCTCTCAATGAAAGTGCTTTTCCACAGTCTGTGTCTAGAGCTACTTGAAGAAGAAACAAACCATAGAGACAAAACTGAGAACTACTTTCTTTTGTCAAGTTTCAAAGAGCTACTACAAACCATGTTGGATTTAGAGTTCCAAATTCATCTATCTATATAGGAGAGAACAGAGGGAAACCTAAATATAAAAACTGCTACTGTAGACCAACGCTTCAACCTAGAAGAACAAAATTCGGTGAGCCAAGTGGTATTTGAGTCTGATCATTACCACCACGTTTCATCAAGATTGGGTGAAAAAATATTTGCTGGTATTTCGGAAACTCGTTATTTCTTAGAAGCTTGGCAACCCCTCTCATTGAAAGTGCTTTTCCACAGTCTGTGCCTACGGCTACTTGAAGAGGAAACAAACCATAGAGACAAAACTGAGAACTACTTTCTTTTGTCAAGTTTCAAAGATCTACTACAAACCATGTTGGATTTAGAGTTCCAAATTCATCTATCTATATAGGAGAGAACAGAGGGAAACCTAAATATAAAAACTGCTACTGTAGACGAAGGCTTAAACCTAGAAGAACAAAATTTGGTGAGCCAAGTTGGATTTGTGTACTGATCATTACCAAAAAGTATCATCAAGATTGGGTGAAAGAATATTTGCTGGTATTCGCAAACTCGTTATTTCTTAGATGCTTGACAACCCCTCTCAATGAAAGTGGTTTTCCACAGTCTGTGCCTAGTGATATTTGAAGAGGAAACAAACCATAGAGACAAAACTGAGAACTACTCTTTTTTGTCAAATTTCAAAGAGCTACTACAAACCATGTTGAATTAAGACTTCCAAATTCATCTATCTATACATTAGAGAACAGAGGGAAACCTAAATATATAACTGCTACTGTAAACGAACGCTACAAAACTAGAAGAACAAAATTTGGTGAGCCAAGTGGGATTTGTGTACCCATCATTACCACCAAGTATCATCAAGATTGGGTGAAAAAATATTTGCTGGTATTTCGGAAACTCGTTATTTCTTGGAAGCTTGGCAACCCCTTTCAATGAAAGTGTTTTTCCACAGTGTGTGCCTAGGACTACTTGAAGAGAAAACAAATCATAGATACAAAACTGAGAACTCCTTTATTTTGTCAAATTTCAAAGAGCTACTACAAACCATGTTGCATTTACATTTCCAAATTCATTTATTTATATAGGAGAGAAGAGAGTTAAACCTAAAAATAAAAACTGCTACTGAAAACGAACGCTTCAACCTAGAAGAACAAAATTTGGTGAGCCTAGTGGGATTTGTGTACTTGGCATTACCACCACGTATCATCAAGATTGGGTGAAAAAAATATTTGCTGGTATTTCGGAAACTCGTAATTTCTTAGAAGCTTGGCAACCCCTCTCAATGAAAGTGCTTTTCCACTGTCTCTGCTTAGGGCTACTTGAAGAGAAAACAAACCATAGAGACAAAAGTGAGAACTCCTTTATTTTGTCAAGTTTCAAAGAGCTAGTACAAACCATGTTGGATTTAGAGTTCCAAATTCATCTATCTATATAGGAGAGAACAGAGGGAAACCTAAATATAAAAACTGCTACTGTAGACGAACGCTTCAACCTAGAAGAACAAAATTTGGTGAGCCAAGTGGGATTTGTATACAGATCATTACCACCAAGTATCATCAAGATTGGGTGAAAAAATATTTGCTGGTATTTCGGAAACTCGTTATTTCTTAGAAGCTTGCAACCCCTCTCAATGAAAGTGCTTTTCCACAGTCTGAACCTAGGGCTACTTGAAGAGGAAACAAACCATAGAGACAAAACTGAGAACCACTTTCTATTGTCAAGTTTCAAAGAGCTACTACAAACCATGTTGCATTTAGAGTTCAAATTCATCTATAAATATTGGGGAGAACAGAGTGAAACCAAAAAATTTAAACTGCTACTCGAAACGAACGCTTCAACCTAGAAGAAACAAAATTTGGTGAGCCAAGTGGGATTTGTGTACTTGTCATTACCACCACGTATCATCAAGATTGGGTGAAAAAATGTTTGCTGGTATTTCGGAAACTCGTAATTTCTTAGAAGATTGGCAACCCCTCTCAATTAAATTGCTTTTCCACAGTCTCTGCTTAGGGCTACTGAAGATGAAACAAACCATAGAGACAAAACTGAGAACTACTTTTTTTGTCAAGTTTCAAAGAGCTACTACAATCCATGTTGGATTCAGAGTTCCAAATTCATCTATCTATATAGGAGAGAAGAGAGGGAAACCTAAATATAAAAACTGCTACTGTAGACCAACACTTCAAACTAGAAGAACAAAATTTGGTGAGCCAAGTGGGATTTGAGTACTGATCATTACCACCACGTATCATCAAGATTGGGTGAAAAAATATTTGCTGGTTTTTCCGAAACTCGTTATTTCTTAGAAGCTTGTTAACCTCTCTCAATGAAAGCGCTTTTCCACAGACTGTGCCTAGGGCTACTTGAAGAGGAAACAAACCGTAGTGACAAAACTGAGAACTCCTTTATATTGTCAAGTTTCAAAGAGCTAGTACAAACCATTTTGGATTTTGAGTTCCAAATTAATCTATTTATATAGGAGAGAACAGAGTGAAACCTAAATATAAAAACTGCTAGTGTAGACGAAAGCTTAAACCTAGAAGAACAAAATTTGGAAAGCCAAGTGGAATTTGTGTACTTATCATTACCACAAAGTATCATCAAGATTGGGTGAAAAAATATTTGCTGGTATTTCGGAAACTGTTCTTTCTAGAAGTTTGGCAACCCCTCTCAATGAAAGTGCTTTTCCACAGTCTGTTCTTAGGACAACTTGAAGAGGAAACAATCCGTAGGGACAAAACTGAGGCCTCCTTTATTTTGTCACGTTTCCAAAGAGCTAGTACAAACCATGTTGGATTTAGAGTTCCAAATTCATCTATCTATATAGAAGAGAACAGAGTGAAACCTAAAAATAAAAACTGCTACTGAAAACGAACGCTTCAAACTAGAAGAACAAAATTTGGTGAGTCAAGTGGGATTTGTGTACTTGTCATTTCCACCAAGTATAATCAAGATTGGGTGAAAAAATATTTGCTGGTATTTCGGAAACTCGTTATTTCTTGGAAGCTTGGCAACCCCTTTCAATGAAAATGCTTTTCCACAGTCTGTGCCTAGGGCTTCTTGAAGAGGAAACAAAGAATAGAGACAAAACTGAGAACTGCTTTCTTTTGTCAGTTTCAAAGAGCTACTACAAACCATGTTGGATTAAGAGTTCCAAATTCATCTATCTATAAGAGAGAACAGAGGGAAACCTAAAAATAAAAACTGCTACTGAAAACGAACGCTTCAACCTAGAAGAACAAAATTTGGTGAGCCAAGTGGGATTTGTGTACTTGTCATTACCACCACGTTTCATCAATATTGTGTGAAAAAATATTTGCTGGTATTTCGGAAATTCGTAATTTCTTGGAAGCTTGGCAACACTCTAAATGAAAGTGCTTTTCCACTGTCTCTGCTTAGGCTACTTGAAGAGAAAACAAACCATAGAGACAAAAGTGAGAACTCCTTATTTTGTCAAGTTTCAAAGAGCTACTAAAAACCATGTTGGATTTAGAGTTCCAAATTCATCAATCTATATAGGAGAGAACAGAGGGAAACCTAAATATAAAAACTGCTACTGTAGACGAACGCTTCAACATAGAAGAACAAAATTTGGTGAGCAAGTGGGATTTGTATACTGATCATAACCACCAAGTATCATCAAGATTGGGTGAAAAAATATTTGCTGGTATTTCGGAAACTCGTTATTTCTTAAAAGCTTGCAACCCCTCTCAATGAAAGTGCTTTTCCACAGTCTGTACCTAGGGCTACTTGAAGAGGAAACAAACCATAGAGACAAAACTGAGAACTACTTTCTTTTGTCAAGTTTCAAAGAACTACTACAAACCATGTTGTATTTAGAGTTCCAAATTCATCTATCTATATAGGAAAGAACACAGGGAAACCTAAATATAAAAACTGCTACTGTAGACGAAGGCTTAAACCTAGAAGAACAAAATTTGTTGAGCCAAGTGGGATTTGTGTACTGATCATTACCAAAAAGTATCATCAAGATTGGGTGAAAGAATATTTGCTGGTATTTCGCAAACTCGTTATTTCTTAGATGCTTGACAACCCCTCTCAATGAAATTGCTTTTCCACAGTCTGTGCCTAGTGCTATTTGAAGAGGAAACAAACCATAAGACAAAACTGAGAACTACTCTTTTTTGTCAAGTTTCAAAGAGCTACTACAAACCATGTTGAATTTAGACTTCCAAATTCATCTATCTATATAGGAGAGAACAGAGGGAAACCTAAATATATAACCTGCTACTGTAAACAAATGCTACAAAACTAGAAGAACAAAATTTGGTGAGCCAAGTGGGAGTTTGTGTACCCATCATTACCACCAAGTATCATCAAGATTGGGTGAAAAAATATTTGCTGGTATTTCGGAAACTCGTTCTTTCTTGAAAGCTTGCCAACCCCTTTCAATGAAATTGCTTTTCCACAGTCTGTGCCTAGGGCTACATGAAGAGGAAAAAAACCGTAGAGACAAAACAGAGAAGTACTTTATTTTGTCAAGTTTCAAAGACCTACTACAAACCATGTTGGATTTAGAGTTCCAAATTCATCTATCTACATAAGAGAGAACAGAGTGAAACAAACATATAAAAACTGCTACTGTAGACGAACGCTTCAACCTAGAAGAACACAATTTGTTGAGCCAAGTGGGATTTGTGTACTTATCATTACCACCAAGGATCATCAAGATTGGGTGAAAATATATTTGCTGGTATTTCGGAAACTCGTTATTTCTTTGAAGCTTTGCAACCCCGCTGAATGAAAGTGCTTTTCCACAGTCTGTGCCTAGGGATACTTGAAGAGGAAACACACCATAGAGACAAAACTGAGAACTACTTTCTTTTGTCAAGTTTCAAAGAGCTACTACAAACCATGTTGGATTTAGAGATCCAAATTCATCTATCTATATAGGAGAGAACAGAGGGAAACCTAAATATAAAAACTGCTACTGTAGACGAAGGCTTAAACCTAGAAGAACAAAATTTGGTGAGCCAAGTGGGATTTGTGTACTGATCATTACCAAGAAGTATCATCAAGATTGGGTGAAAGAATATTTGCTGGTATTCGCAAACTCGTTATTTCTTAGATGCTTGACAACCCTCTCAATGAAAGTGCTTTTCCACAGTCTGTGCCTAGTGCTATTTGAAGAGGAAACAAACCATAAGACAAAACTGAGAACTACTCTTTTTTGTCAAGTTTCAAAGAGCTACTACAAACCATGTTGAATTTAGACTTCCAAATTCATCTATCTATATAGGAGAGAACAGAGGGAAACCTAAACATATAAACTGCTACTGTAAACGAACGCTACAAACTAGAAGAACAAAATTTGGTGAGCCAAGTGGATTTGTGTACCCATCATTACCACCAAGTATCATCAAGATTGGCTGAAAAAATATTTGCTGGTATTTCGGAAACTCGTTATTTCTTGAAAGCTTTGCCAACCCCTTTCAATGAAATTGCTTTTCCACAGTCTGTGCCTAGGGCTACATGAAGAGGAAAAAAAACGTAGAGACAAAACTGAGAAGTACTTTTATTTTGTCAAGTTTCAAAGACCAACTACAAACCATGTTGGATTTAGAGTTCCAAATTCATCTATCTACATAAGAGAGAACACAGTGAAACAAACATATAAAACTGCTACTGTAGACGAACGCTTCAACCTAGAAGAACACAATTTGTTGAGCCAAGTGGGATTTGTGTACTTATCATTACCACCAAGGATCATCAAGATTGGGTGAAAAGATATTTGCTGGTATTTCAGAAACTCGTTATTTCTTTGAAGCTTGGCAACCCCTCTGAATGAAAGTGCTTTTCCACAGTCTGTGCCTAGGCATACTTGAAGAGGAAACACACCATAGAGACAAAACTGATAAATCCTTTATTTTGTCAAGTTTCAAGAGCTAATACAAACCATGTTGGATTTAGAGTTCCAAATTCATCTATCCATATAGGAGAGAACAGAGGGAAACCTAAAAATATTAACTGCTACTGTAAACGAACGCTACAAACTAGAAGACACAAAATTTGGTGAACCCAAGTGAGATTTGTGTACTTGTCATTACCACCACGTATCATCAAGATTGGTTGAAAAAATATTTGCTGGTATTTCGGAAACTCGTAATTTCTAAGAAGCTTGGCAACCCCTTTCAATGAAAGTGCTTTTCCACAGTCTCTGCTTAGGGCTACTTGAAGAGGAAACAAACCATAGAGACAAAACTGAGAACTACTTTTTTTGTCAAGTTTCAAAGAGCTACTGCAAACCATGTTGGATTCAGAGTTCCAAATTCATCTATCTATATAGGAGAGAACAGAGGGAAACCTAAATTTGAAAACTGCTACTGTAGACGAACGCTTCAACCTAGAAGAACAAAATTTGGTGAGCCAAGTGGGATTTGTATACTGATCATTACCACCGCGTATCATCAAGATTGGGTGAAAAAATATTTGCTGGTATTTCGGAAACTCTTTATTTCTTGGAAGCTTGGCAACCCTTTCAATGAAAGTGCTTTTCCAAAGTCCCTGCTTAGGGCTAATTGAAGAGGAAACCAATCATAGAGACAAAACTGAGAAATACTCTATTTTGTCAAGTTTCAAAGAGCTACTACAAACCATGTTGGATTTAGAGTTCCAAATTCATCTATCTATATAGAAGAGAACAGAGTGAAACCTAAAAATAAAAACTGCTACTGAAAACGAACGCTTCAAACTAGAAGAACAAAATTTGGTGAGTCAAGTGGGATTTGTGTACTTGTCATTTCCACCAAGTATAATCAAGATTGGGTGAAAAAATATTTGCTGGTATTTCGGAAACTCGTTATTTCTTGGAAGCTTGGCAACCCCTTTCAATGAAAATGCTTTTCCACAGTCTGTGCCTAGGGCTTCTTGAAGAGGAAACAAAGAATAGAGACAAAACTGAGAACTACTTTCTTTTGTCAAGTTTCAAAGAGCTACTACAAACCATGTTGGATTTAGAGTTCCAAATTCATCTATCTATATAGGAGAGAACAGAGGGAAACCTAAATTTGAAAAACTGCTACTGTAGACGAACGCTTCAACCTAGAAGAACAAAATTTGGTGAGCCAAGTGGGATTTGTATACTGATCATTACCACCACGTATCATCAAGATTGGGTGAAAAAATATTTGCTGGTATTTCGGAAACTCGTTATTTCTTGGAAGCTTGGCAACCCTTTCAATGAAAGTGCTTTTCCAAAGTCCCTGCTTAGGGCTAATTGAAGAGGAAACCAATCATAGAGACAAAACTGAGAAATACTCTATTTTGTCAAGTTTCAAAGAGCTACTGCAAACCATGTTGGATTTAGAGTTCCAAATTCATCTCTTTATATAGGAGAGAACAGAATGAAACCTAAAAATAAAAACTGCTACTGTAAACGAACGCTTCAACCTAGAAGAACAAAATTTGGTGAGCCAAGTGGGAGTTGTGTACTGATCATTACCACCAAGTATCATCAAGATTGGGTAAAAAAAATATTTGCTTTTATTTCGGAAACTCGTAATTTCTTGGAAGCTTGGCAACCCCATTCAAAGAAAGTGCTTTTCCACAGTCTCTGCTTAGGGCTACTTGAAGAGGAAACAAATCATAGAGAGAAAACTGAGAACTACTTCTTTTGTCAAGTTTCAAAGAGCTACTACTAACCGTGTTGGATTTAGATTTCCAAATTCATCTATCTATATAGGAGAAAACAGAGGGAAACCTAAAAATATTAACTGCTACTGTAAACAAATGCTACAAACTAGAAGAACAAAATTTGGTGAGCCAAGTGGGATTTGTGTACCCATCATTACCACCAAGTATCATCAAGATTGGGTGAAAAAATATTTGCTGGTATTTCGGAAACTCGTTCTTTCTTGAAAGCTTGCCAACCCCTTTCAATGAAATTGCTATTCCACAGTCTGTGCCTAGGGCTACATGAAGAGGAAAAAAAACCGTAGAGACAAAACAGAGAAGTACTTTATTTTGTCAAGTTTCAAAGACCTACTACAAACCATGTTGGATTTAGAGTTCCAAATTCATCTATCTACATAAGAGAGAACAGAGTGAAACAAACATATAAAAACTGCTACTGTAGACGAACGCTTCAACCTAGAAGAACACAATTTGTTGAGCCAAGTGGGATTTGTGTACTTATCATTACCACCAAGGATCATCAAGATTGGGTGAAAAGATATTTGCTGGTATTTCGGAAACTCGTTATTTCTTTGAAGCTTTGCAACCCCGCTGAATGAAATTGCTTTTCCACAGTCTGCGCCTAGGGATACTTGAAGAGGAAACACACCATAGAGACAAAACTGAGAACTACTTTCTTTTGTCAAGTTTCAAAGAGCTACTACAAACCATGTTGGATTTAGAGATCCAAATTCATCTATCTATATAGGAGAGAACAGAGGGAAACCTAAATATAAAAACTGCTACTGTAGACGAAGGCTTAAACCTAGAAGAACAAATTTGGTGAGCCAAGTGGGATTTGTGTACTGATCATTACCAAGAAGTATCATCAAGATTGGGTGAAAGAATATTTGCTGGTATTTCGCAAACTCGTTATTTCTTAGATGCTTGACAACCCCTCTCAATGAAAGTGCTTTTCCACAGTCTGTGCCTAGTGCTATTTGAAGAGGAAACAAACCATAAGACAAAACTGAGAACTACTCTTTTTTGTCAAGTTTCAAAGAGCTACTACAAACCATGTTGAATTTAGACTTCCAAATTCATCTATCTATATAGGAGAGAACAGAGGGAAACCTAAACATATAAACTGCTACTGTAAACGAACGCTACAAACTAGAAGAACAAAATTTGGTGAGCCAAGTGGGATTTGTGTACCCATCATTACCACCAAGTATCATCAAGATTGGGTGAAAAAATATTTGCTGGTATTTCGGAAACTCGTTATTTCTTGAAAGCTTGCCACCCCTTTCAATGAAATTGCTTTTCCACAGTCTGTGCCTAGGGCTACATGAAGAGGAAAAAAAACGTAGAGACAAAACTGAGAAGTACTTTATTTTGTCAAGTTTCAAAGACCAACTACAAACCATGTTGGATTTAGAGTTCCAAATTCATCTATCTACATAAGAGAGAACACAGTGAAACAAACATATAAAAACTGCTACTGTAGACGAACGCTTCAACCTAGAAGAACACAATTTGTTGAGCCAAGTGGGATTTGTGTACTTATCATTACCACCAAGGATCATCAAGATTGGGGTGAAAAGATATTTGCTGGTATTTCAGAAACTCGTTATTTCTTTGAAGCTTGGCAACCCCTCTGAATGAAAGTGCTTTTCCACAGTCTGTGCCTAGGCATACTTGAAGAGGAAACACACCATAGAGACAAAACTGATAAATCCTTTATTTTGTCAAGTTTCAAGAGCTAATACAAACCATGTTGGATTTAGAGTTCCAAATTCATCTATCCATATAGGAGAGAACAGAGGGAAACCCTAAAAATATTAACTGCTACTGTAAACGAACGCTACAAACTAGAAGAACAAAATTTGGTGAACCAAGTGAGATTGTGTACTTGTCATTACCACCACGTATCATCAAGATTGGTTGAAAAATATTTGCTGGTATTTCGGAAACTCGTAATTTCTAAGAAGCTTGGCAACCCCTTTTCAATGAAAGTGCTTTTCCACAGTCTCTGCTTAGGGCTACTTGAAGAGGAACAAACCATAGAGACAAAACTGAGAACTACTTTTTTTGTCAAGTTTCAAAGAGCTACTGCAAACCATGTTGGATTCAGAGTTCCAAATTCATCTATCCATATAGGAGAGAACAGAGGGAAACCTAAATTTGAAAACTGCTACTGTAGACGAACGCTTCAACCTAGAAGAACAAAATTTGGTGAGCCAAGTGGGATTTGTATACTGATCATTACCACCGCGTATCATCAAGATTGGGTGAAAAAATATTTGCTGGTATTTCGGAAACTCTTTATTTCTTGGAAGCTTGGCAACCCTTTCAATGAAAAGTGCTTTTCCAAAGTCCCTGCTTAGGGCTAATTGAAGAGGAAAACCAATCATAGAGACAAAAACTGAGAAATACTCTATTTTGTCAAGTTTCAAAGAGCTACTACAAACCATGTTGGATTTAGAGTTTCCAAATTCATCTATCTATATAGAAGAGAACAGAGTGAAACCTAAAAATAAAAACTGCTACTGAAAACGAACGCTTCAAACTAGAAGAACAAAATTTGGTGAGTCAAGTGGGATTTGTGTACTTGTCATTTCCACCAAGTATAATCAAGATTGGGTGAAAAAATATTTGCTGGTATTTCGGAAACTCGTTATTTCTTGGAAGCTTGGCAACCCCTTTCAATGAAAATGCTTTTCCACAGTCTGTGCCTAGGGATTCTTGAAGAGGAAACAAAGAACAGAGACAAACTGAGAACTACTTTCTTTTGTCAAGTTTCAAAGAGCTACTACAAACCATGTTGGATTTAGAGTTCCAAATTCATCTATCTATATAGGAGAGAACAGAGGGAAACCTAAATTTGAAAACTGCTACTGTAGACGAACGCTTCAACCTAGAAGAACAAAATTTGGTGAGCCAAGTGGGATTTGTATACTGATCATTACCACCACCTATCATCAAGATTGGGTGAAAAAATATTTGCTGGTATTTCGGAAACTCGTTATTTCTGGAAGCTTGGCAACCCTTTCAAAGAAAGTGCTTTTCCACAGTCTCTGCTTAGGGCTACTTGAAGAGGAAACCAATCATAGAGACAAAACTGAGAACTACTTCTTTTGTCAAGTTTCAAAGAGCTACTACTAACCGTGTTGGATTTAGATTTCCAAATTCATCTATCCATATAGGAGAGAACAGAGGGAAACCTAAAAATATTAACTGCTACTGTAAACGAACGCTACAAACTAGAAGAACAAAATTTGGTGAACCAAGTGAGATTTGTGTACTTGTCATTACCACGTATCATCAAGATTGGTTGAAAAAATATTTGCTGGTATTTCGGAAACTCGTAATTTCTAAGAAGCTTGGCAACCCCTTTCAATGAAAGTGCTTTTCCACAGTCTCTGCTTAGGGCTACTTGAAGAGGAAACAAACCATAGAGACAAAACTGAGAACTACTTTTTTTGTCAAGTTTCAAAGAGCTACTGCAAACCATGTTGGATTCAGAGTTCCAAATTCATCTATCCATATAGGAGAGAACAGAGGGAAACCTAAATTTGAAAACTGCTACTGTAGACGAACGCTTCAACCTAGAAGAACAAAATTTGGTGAGCCAAGTGGGATTTGTATACTGATCATTACCACCGGGTATCATCAAGATTGGGTGAAAAATATTTGCTGGTATTTCGGAAACTCTTTATTTCTTGGAAGCTTGGCAACCCTTTCAATGAAAGTGCTTTTCCAAAGTCCCTGCTTAGGGCTAATTGAAGAGGAAACCAATCATAGAGACAAAACTGAGAAATACTCTATTTTGTCAAGTTTCAAAGAGCTACTACAAACCATGTTGGATTTAGAGTTCCAAATTCATCTATCTATATAGAAGAGAACAGAGTGAAACCTAAAAATAAAAACTGCTACTGAAAACGAACGCTTCAAACTAGAAGAACAAAATTTGGTGAGTCAAGTGGGATTTGTGTACTTGTCATTTCCACCAAGTATAATCAAGATTGGGTGAAAAAATATTTGCTGGTATTTCGGAAACTCGTTATTTCTTGGAAGCTTGGCAACCCCTTTCAATGAAAATGCTTTTCCACAGTCTGTGCCTAGGGCTTCTTGAAGAGGAAACAAAGAACAGAGACAAAACTGAGAACTACTTTCTTTTGTCAAGTTTCAAAGAGCTACTACAAACCATGTTGGATTTAGAGTTCCAAATTCATCTATCTATATAGGAGAGAACAGAGGGAAACCTAAATTTGAAAACTGCTACTGTAGACGAACGCTTCAACCTAGAAGAACAAAATTTGGTGAGCCAAGTGGGATTTGTATACTGATCATTACCACCACGTATCATCAAGATTGGGTGAAAAAATATTTGCTGGTATTTCGGAAACTCGTTATTTCTTGGAAGCTTGGCAACCCTTTCAAAGAAAGTGCTTTTCCACAGTCTCTGCTTAGGGCTACTTGAAGAGGAAACCAATCATAGAGACAAAACTGAGAACTACTTCTTTTGTCAAGTTTCAAAGAGCTACTACTAACCGTGTTGGATTTAGATTTCCAAATTCATCTATCTATATAGGAGAAAACAGAGGGAAACCTAAAAATATTAACTGCTACTGTAAACGAACGCTACAAACTAGAAGAACAAAATTTGGAGAGCCAAGTGGGATTTGTGTACCCATCATTACAACCAAGTGTCACCAAGATTGGGTGAAAAATTATTTGCTGGTATTTCGGAAACTCGTTATTTCTTCGAAGCTTGGCAAGCCCTTTCAATGAAAGTGCTTTAGCACAGTCGCTGCTTAGGGGTAATTGAAGAGGAAACAAACCATAGAGACAAAACTGAGAACTCTTAAATTTTGTCAAGTTTCAAAGAGCTACTACAAACCATGTTGTATTTAGAGTTCCAAATTCATCTATCTATATAGGAGAGAACAGAGGAAAACCTAAAAACATAAACTGCTACTGTAAAAAAACACTTCAAACTAAAAGAACAAAATTTGGTGAGTCAAGTGGGATTTCTGTACCGATCATTACCACCAAGTATCATCAAGATTGGGTGAAAAAATATTTGCTGGTATTTCGGAAACTAGTTATTTCTTAGAAGTTGGCAACCCCTCTCAATGAAAGTGCTTTTCCACAGTCTGTGCCTAGGGCTACTTGAAGAGGAAACAATCCATAGAGA